>NW_026777431.1:0-300000 GCF_028023285.1 Balaenoptera ricei | reverse complement strand
TGTCATGGAGCACTGTGATGAGAGGGGCCTTGGAGAATTGTGATGACAGGCGTCATGAGGCATTGAGATGGCAGTGGTCATGGAGCATTATGATGAAAGGTGTTATGGAGCACTGTGATTACAGGGGCCATGGAGCATTGTGAATACAAAGGCCATGGAGCATTGAGATGACAGTGGTCATGGAGCATTGTGATGAAAGTGGTAATGGATCATTGTGATGCCAAGTGTCCTGGGACCCTGTGATGACATGGTTCATGGAGCATTGTGATGACAATGGTCATGGCGAATTGTGATGACAATGTCATGGGGCATTGTGATGACATTGGTCATCTTGCATTGTGATGAGAGTGGTCATGTAGAATTTTGATTAAAGGTATCATGGAGCACTGTGATGACAAAGGCCAAGGAACATTGTGATGACAAGTGTCATTCAGCAATGTGATGACACGGGAATGGAGCATTATGATGACAAGTGTTCTGGAGCATTGTGATGACAAGGGTATGGAGCATTGTGATTACAGGGACCATGGAGCATTGTGATGACAACGGCATGGAGCACTGTGATGACATTGGTCATTGAGCATGGTGATTACAAAGACCATGAGGCATTGTGATGACAGGGGCCTTGGAGCATTGTGATGACAATGGTCATCAAGCATTGTGATGACAGGGGTCATAGAGCATTGTGATGAGAAAGACCATGGAGCATGGTGATGACAGAGGCCATGGAACATTGTGATGACCAGGCCATGTACCATTGTGATGACAAGGGCAGGGAACCTTGTGGTGACCGGGGTCATGGAGCATTTTGATGACAACTTTCATGGAACGTTGTGATGACAGGGGTCATGGAGCATTGTGATGAAAGTTGTCCTGGAGCATTGTGATGACAGCGGTCACAGAGAATTGGGATGAAAGGTATCATGCAGCATTGTGATGACAACGGTCATGGATCATTTGGATGACAGGGGTCATGGAACATTCTGATAACAAGGTTCATAAAGCCTTTTGATGACAGGGGTCATGGAGCATTGTGTTGACACGAGCATGGAGCATTGTAATGATAGGATATCTGGAGCATTGTGATGAAAAGGGGATGGAGCATTTTGATGACAGGGTCCAAGGAGAATTGTGCTGACAATGGCATGGAGCATTGTGATGAAAAGGGTACTGGAGCACTGTGAGGAAAGGAATCATGGATCATTGTGATGACAGGGGTCATGGAGCTTTGTGATGACAAGGGTCATGGAGCATTGTGATGACACGGTCAAGAAACATTGCGATGACAAGAATTCTGGAGCATTGTGATGAAAGGGCATGGTGCATTGTGATGAAAGGTGACAAGGAGCATTGTGACGATATGGGCAGAGAACTTTTTGATGACAGGGGTCATGGAGCATTGTGATAAAAAGTGTCATGGAACATTGTACTGACAGGGATCATGGAGCTTTTTGGTAAGAGAGGTCTTGGAGATTTGTGAAGGCAGGCGTCATGGGGCATTGTGATGACAGTGGTCTTGGAGCATTGGGATGAAAGGGGTCATGGAGCACTGTGATTACAGGGGCCATGGAGCATTGTGAATACAAAGGCCATGGAGCATTGAGATGACAGGGTTCATGGAGCATTGTGATGAAAGTGATCATGGATCATTGTGATGACAAGTGTCCTGGAACCTTGTGATGACACAGTTCATGGAGCATTGTGATGACAAGGACCATGGCGAATTGTGGTATCATCTGTCATGGGGCATTGTGATGACAGTGGTCATGTAGAATTGTATTGAAAGGTAACATGGAGCACTCTGATGACAGGGGCCATGGAACATTGTGATGACAAAGGCCATGGAGCATTGTGATGACAAGTGTCATGGGGCATTTTGATGACATTGGCATGGAGCATTATGATGACAAGAGATCTGGAGCATTTTGATGACCAGGGCATGGAGCATTGTGATGAAAGTTGTCCTGGAGCATTGTGAAGACAGCGGTCACAGAGGATTGGGATGAAAGGTATCATGCAGCATTGCGATGACAACGGTCAGGGATCGTTTTGATGACAGGGGTCATGGAACATTCTGATAACAAGTTTCATCAAGCATTTTGATGACAGGGGTCATGGAGCATTGTGTTGACACGGGCATGGAGCATTGTAATGATAGGATATCTGGAGCATTGTGATGAAAAGGGGATGGAGCATTTTGATGACAGGGTCCAAGTAGCATTGTGCTGACAATGGCATGGAGCATTGTGATGAAAAGGGTACTGGAGCACTGTGAGGAAAGGAATCATGGATCATTGTGATGCCAGGGGTCATGGAGCTGTGTGATGACACGGGTCATGGAGCATTGTGATAACACGGTCAAGGAACTTTGTGATGACAAGAAATCTGGAGCATTGTGATGAAAGGGCATGGAGCATTGTGATGAAAGGTGACAAGTAGCATTGTGATGATATGGGCAGAGAACTTTGTGATGACAGGGGTCATGGAGCATTATGATGAAAAGTGTCATGGAACATTGTACTGACAGGGATCATGGAGCTTTTTGGTAAGGGAGCCCTTGGAGATTGGTGGTGGCAGGCGTCATGGGGCATTGTGATGACAGCGTTCTTGGAGCATTGTGATGAAAGGGGTCATGGAGCACTGTGATTACAGGGGCCATGGAGCATTGTGAATACAAAGGTTATGGAGCATTGAGATGACAGGGTTCATGGAGCATTGTGATGAATGTGATCATGTATCATTGTGATGACAAGTGTCCTGAAACCTTGTGATGACACGGTTCATGGAGCATTGTTATGACAAGGACCATGGCGAATTGTGATGACATCTGAAATGGGGCATTGTGATGACAGTGGTCATGTAGAATTGTGATGAAAGGTATCAAGGAGCACTGTGATGACAGGGGCCATGGAACATTGTGATGACAAAGGCCATGGAGCATTGTGATGACAAGTGTCATGGGACATTTTGATGACATTGGCATGGAACATTATGATGACAAGAGTTCTGGAGAATTTTGATGACAAGGGCATGGAGCATTGTGATGACAGGGCCCATGGAGCATTGTGACGAAGAGGGCAGGGAACATTGTGATGACTGGGTTCATGGAGCCTTGTGATGAAAGGGGCCATGGAGCACTGAGATGACAGGCGTCTTGAGGTATGGTGATGACAGTGGTCATGGAGCATTGTGATGAAAGAGATCATGGAGCAATATGATAAGAGGGGACATGGAGCATTGTGATGACAGGTGTATTGGAGCATTGTGATGAAAATATGAATGGATCATTGTGATGACATGTGTCCTGGAACACTGTGATGACACGGTTCATCGAGTATTGTGATGACAAGGGTCATAGCGAATTGTGATAACAGGTGTCATGGGGCATTGTGATGACATTGATCATCTAGGAATTGTGATGGAAGGTATCATGGAGCACTGTGATGACTGGGGGCATGAAGCATTGTTATGAAAATTGTCCTGGATTATTGTGATGACAGCAGTCATGGAGAATTGGGATGACAGGGATTATGCAGCATTGTGTTGACATGGGTATGGACTATTGTGATGACAATGGTCATGGAGCAATGTGATGAAAGTTTTCATGGAATATCGTGATGAAAAGTGCCTGGGAGCATTGTGACGATAAAGGCCATGGAGCATTGTGATGACAAGTGTCATGGAGCATTGTAATGAAAGCTTTCATTGTGCACTGTGATGACAAGGGGGATGGAGTATTGTGATGAAACTGGTCCTGGAACATTGTGATAACAAAAGCCATGGAGCATTGTGATGACAGGCATCATGGAGAATTGTGAAGAAAGGGGCCATGGGGAATTGTAATGACAATAGAGAAATGTGATGAAAATGGTCAGCGAGCATAGTGATTAAAGTGGTCATTGAGAATTGTGATGAAAAGTGACATAGAGCATTGTGATGACAAAGGTCATGGAGAACTGTGATGACCAGGGTCATGTAGCATTGTGATGACACGTTCATGGAACATTGTGATGACAAGAATTCTGGAGCATTGTGATGACAAGGGCCATGGAGCATTGGGATGCCACGGTCATGGAACATTGTGATGACAAAATTCTGGAGCTTTGTGAAGAAAAAGGCATGGAGCATTGTGATTATAGGGGACATGGAGCATTTTGATGACATGGGCAGGGAACACTGTGATGACAGGTGTTATGGAGCAATGGGATGACAAGTGTCATGGAGCACTGTGATGAGAGGGGCCTTGGAGAATTGTGATGACAGGCGTCATGAGGCATTGAGATGGCAGTGGTCATGGAGCATTATGATGAAAGGTGTTATGGAGCACTGTGATTACAGGGGCCATGGAGCATTGTGAATACAAAGGCCATGGAGCATTGAGATGACAGTGGTCATGGAGCATTGTGATGAAAGTGGTAATGGATCATTGTGATGCCAAGTGTCCTGGGACCCTGTGATGACATGGTTCATGGAGCATTGTGATGACAATGGTCATGGCGAATTGTGATGACAATGTCATGGGGCATTGTGATGGCAGTGGTCATCTAGAAATGTGATTAAAGTTATTATGGAGCACAGGAATGAGAGGGGCCATGGAGCATTGTGATGACAAGTCTCATGGAGCATTGTGATGACAGGTGTCATGGAGCATCGTGATGACAAATGCCATTGAGAATTGTGATCAGAGGTGACATTGGGCATTGTGATGAAAGGGGTCATGGAGTACTGGGAGTACAGGGGCCATGGAGCCTTGTGATAACAAGTGACATGGAGAATAGTGATGACAGGCATCATAGAGCATTGTGATGACAAGTGCCATTTAGCATTTTGATGACAGGGGTCATCAGGCATTGTGTTGACGGGGGTCACGGAGCATTGTGATGACAAAGGCCATAGATCATTGTGATGAGAGGGGTCATGGAGCATTGTGATGACATGGGCCATGGAGCATTGTGAGGACAAGATTCATGGAGCATTGTGATGACACGGGCATGAAGCATGGTGATGACAACAGACCTGGAGCATTGTGATGACAAGGGCATGGAGCATTGTGATTACAGGAGACTTGGGTCATTGTGATGAAATTGGCAGGGATCATTGTGATTAGAGGGATCATGGAGCATTGTGATGACAAGTGTCATGCAATATTGTGCTGACACAGATCATGGAGCATTTTGATGAGAGTGGCCTTGGAGCACAGTGATGAGAGACGTCATGGGGCATTATGGTGACAGTGGTCAAGGAGCATTGTGATGAAAGTGTTCATGGAGCAACGCGATTATCGGGACAATGGAGCATTGTGAATACAAAGGCCATGGAACATTGAGATAACAGAGTTCATGGAGCATTGTGATGACAAGGGTCTTGGGAGCTACTGATGACACGTTTCATACAGCATTGAGATGACAAGGGCCAAGGCGAATTGTGATGACACGTGTCATGGGGCATTGTGATGACATTGGTCATCTTGCATTGTGATGAGAGTGGTCATGTAGAATTTTGATTAAAGGTATCATGGAGCACTGTGATGACAAAGGCCAAGGAACATTGTGATGACAAGAGTATGGAGCATTGTGATTACAGGGACCATGGAGCATTGTGATGACAACGGCATGGAGCACTGTGATGACATTGGTCATTGAGCATTGTGATTACAAAGACCATGAGGCATTGTGATGACAGGGGCCTTGGAGCATTGTGATGACAATGGTCATCAAGCATTGTGATGACAGGGGTCATAGAGCATTGTGATGAGAAAGACCATGGAGCATGGTGATGACAGAGGCCATGGAACATTGTGATGACCAGGCCATGTACCATTGTGATGACAAGGGCAGGGAACCTTGTGGTGACCGGGGTCATGGGGCATTTTGATGACAACTTTCATGGAACGTTGTGATGACAGGTGTCATGGAGCATTGTGATGAAAGTTGTCCTGGAGCATTGTGATGACAGCGGTCACAGAGAATTGGGATGTAAGGTATCATGCAGCATTGTGATGAAAACGGTCAAGGATCATTTTGATGACAGGGGTCATGGAACATTCTGATAACAAGGTTCATAAAGCATTTTGATGACAGGGGTCATGGAGCATTGTGTTGACACGAGCATGGAGCATTGTAATGATAGGATATCTGGAGCATTGTGATGAAAAGGGGATGGAGCATTTTGATGACAGGGTCCAAGGAGAATTGTGCTGACAATGGCATGGAGCATTGTGATGAAAAGGGTACTGGAGCACTGTGAGGAAGGGAATCATGGATCATTGCGATGACAGGGGTCATGGAGCTTTGTGATGACAAGGGTCATGGAGCATTGTGATGAAAAGTGTCATGGAACATTGTACTGACAGGGATCATGGAGCTTTTTGGTAAGGGAGCCCTTGGAGATTGGTGGTGGCAGGCGTCATGGGGCATTGTGATGACAGCGGTCTTGGAGCATTGTGATGAAAGGGGTCATGGAGCACTGTGATTACAGGGGCCATGGAGCATTGTGAATACAAAGGCTATGGAGCATTGAGATGACAGGGTTCATGGAGCATTGTGATGAAAGTGATCATGGATCATTGTGATGACAAGTGTCCTGAAACCTTGTGATGACACGGTTCATGGAGCATTGTTATGACAAGGACCATGGCGAATTGTGATGACATCTGAAATGGGGCATTGTGATGACAGTGGTCATGTAGAATTGTGATGAAAGGTATCAAGGAGCACTGTGATGACAGGGGCCATGGAACATTGTGATGACAAAGGCCATGGAGCATTGTGATGACAAGTGTCATGGGACATTTTGATGACATTGGCATGGAACATTATGATGACAAGAGTTCTGGAGAATTTTGATGACAAGGGCATGGAGCATTGTGATGACAGGGCCCATGGAGCATTGTGACGAAGAGGGCAGGGAACATTGTGATGACTGGGTTCATGGAGCACTGTGATGAAAGGGGCCATGGAGCATTGAGATGACAGGCGTCTTGAGGTATGGTGATGACAGTGGTCATTGTGATGAAAGAGATCATGGAGCAATATGATAAGAGGGGACATGGAGCATTGTGATGACAGGTGTATTGGAGCATTGTGATGAAAATATTAATGGATCATTGTGATGACATGTGTCCTGGAACACTGTGATGACACGGTTCATCGAGTAGTGTGATGACAAGGGTCATAGCGAATTGTGATAACAGGTGTCATGGGGCATTGTGATGACATTGATCATCTAGGAATTGTGATGAAAGGTATCATGGAGCACTGTGATGACTGGGGGCATGAAGCATTGTTATGAAAATTGTCCTGGATTATTGTGATGACAGCAGTCATGGAGAATTGGGATGACAGGGATTATGCAGCATTGTGTTGACATGGGTATGGACTATTGTGATGACAATGGTCATGGAGCAATGTGATGAAAGTTTTCATGGAATATCGTGATGAAAAGTGCCTGGGAGCATTGTGACGATAAAGGCCATGGAGCATTGTGATGACAAGTGTCATGGAGCATTGTAATGAAAGCTTTCATTGTGCACTGTGATGACAAGGGGGATGGAGTATTGTGATGAAACTGGTCCTGGAACATTGTGATAACAAAAGCCATGGAGCATTGTGATGACAGGCATCATGGAGAATTGTGAAGAAAGGGGCCATGGGGAATTGTAATGACAATAGAGAAATGTGATGAAAATGGTCAGCGAGCATAGTGATTAAAGTGGTCATTGAGAATTGTGATGAAAAGTGACATAGAGCATTGTGATGACAAAGGTCATGGAGAACTGTGATGACCAGGGTCATGTAGCATTGTGATGACACGTTCATGGAACATTGTGATGACAAGAATTCTGGAGCATTGTGATGACAAGGGCCATGGAGCATTGGGATGCCACGGTCATGGAACATTGTGATGACAAAATTCTGGAGCTTTGTGAGGAAAAAGGCATGGAGCATTGTGATTATAGGGGCCATGGAGCATTTTGATGACATGGGCAGGGAACACTGTGATGACAGGTGTTATGGAGCAATGGGATGACAAGTGTCATGGAGCACTGTGATGAGAGGGGCCTTGGAGAATTGTGATGACAGGCGTCATGAGGCATTGAGATGGCAGTGGTCATGGAGCATTATGATGAAAGGTGTTATGGAGCACTGTGATTACAGGGGCCATGGAGCATTGTGAATACAAAGGCCATGGAGCATTGAGATGACAGTGGTCATGGAGCATTGTGATGAAAGTGGTAATGGATCATTGTGATGCCAAGTGTCCTGGGACCCTGTGATGACATGGTTCATGGAGCATTGTGATGACAATGGTCATGGCGAATTGTGATGACAATGTCATGGGGCATTGTGATGGCAGTGGTCATCTAGAAATGTGATTAAAGTTATTATGGAGCACAGGAATGAGAGGGGCCATGGAGCATTGTGATGACAAGTCTCATGGAGCATTGTGATGACAGGTGTCATGGAGCATCGTGATGACAAATGCCATTGAGAATTGTGATCAGAGGTGACATTGGGCATTGTGATGAAAGGGGTCATGGAGTACTGGGAGTACAGGGGCCATGGAGCCTTGTGATAACAAGTGACATGGAGAATAGTGATGACAGGCATCATAGAGCATTGTGATGACAAGTGCCATTTAGCATTTTGATGACAGGGGTCATCAGGCATTGTGTTGACGGGGGTCACGGAGCATTGTGATGACAAAGGCCATAGAGCATTGTGATGAGAGGGGTCATGGAGCATTGTGATGACATGGGCCATGGAGCATTGTGAGGACAAGATTCATGGAGCATTGTGATGACACGGGCATGAAGCATGGTGATGACAACAGACCTGGAGCATTGTGATGACAAGGGCATGGAGCATTGTGATTACAGGAGACTTGGGTCATTGTGATGAAATTGGCAGGGATCATTGTGATTAGAGGGATCATGGAGCATTGTGATGACAAGTGTCATGCAATATTGTGCTGACACAGATCATGGAGCATTTTGATGAGAGTGGCCTTGGAGCACAGTGATGAGAGACGTCATGGGGCATTATGGTGACAGTGGTCAAGGAGCATTGTGATGAAAGTGTTCATGGAGCAACGCGATTATCGGGACAATGGAGCATTGTGAATACAAACGCCATGGAACATTGAGATAACAGAGTTCATGGAGCATTGTGATGACAAGGGTCTTGGGAGCTACTGATGACACGTTTCATACAGCATTGAGATGACAAGGGCCAAGGCGAATTGTGATGACACGTGTCATGGGGCATTGTGATGACATTGGTCATCTTGCATTGTGATGAGAGTGGACATGTAGAATTTTGATTAAAGGTATCATGGAGCACTGTGATGACAAAGGCCAAGGAACATTGTGATGACAAGAGTATGGAGCATTGTGATTACAGGGACCATGGAGCATTGTGATGACAACGGCATGGAGCACTGTGATGACATTGGTCATTGAGCATTGTGATTACAAAGACCATGAGGCATTGTGATGACAGGGGCCTTGGAGCATTGTGATGACAATGGTCATCAAGCATTGTGATGACAGGGGTCATAGAGCATTGTGATGAGAAAGACCATGGAGCATGGTGATGACAGAGGCCATGGAACATTGTGATGACCAGGCCATGTACCATTGTGATGACAAGGGCAGGGAACCTTGTGGTGACCGGGGTCATGGGGCATTTTGATGACAACTTTCATGGAACGTTGTGATGACAGGTGTCATGGAGCATTGTGATGAAAGTTGTCCTGGAGCATTGTGATGACAGCGGTCACAGAGAATTGGGATGTAAGGTATCATGCAGCATTGTGATGACAACGGTCAAGGATCATTTTGATGACAGGGGTCATGGAACATTCTGATAACAAGGTTCATAAAGCATTTTGATGACAGGGGTCATGGAGCATTGTGTTGACACGAGCATGGAGCATTGTAATGATAGGATATCTGGAGCATTGTGATGAAAAGGGGATGGAGCATTTTGATGACAGGGTCCAAGGAGAATTGTGCTGACAATGGCATGGAGCATTGTGATGAAAAGGGTACTGGAGCACTGTGAGGAAGGGAATCATGGATCATTGCGATGATAGGGGTCATGGAGCTTTGTGATGACAAGGGTCATGGAGCATTGTGATGAAAAGTGTCATGGAACATTGTACTGACAGGGATCATGGAGCTTTTTGGTAAGGGAGCCCTTGGAGATTGGTGGTGGCAGGCGTCATGGGGCATTGTGATGACAGCGGTCTTGGAGCATTGTGATGAAAGGGGTCATGGAGCACTGTGATTACAGGGGCCATGGAGCATTGTGAATACAAAGGCTATGGAGCATTGAGATGACAGGGTTCATGGAGCATTGTGATGAAAGTGATCATGGATCATTGTGATGACAAGTGTCCTGAAACCTTGTGATGACACGGTTCATGGAGCATTGTTATGACAAGGACCATGGCGAATTGTGATGACATCTGAAATGGGGCATTGTGATGACAGTGGTCATGTAGAATTGTGATGAAAGGTATCAAGGAGCACTGTGATGACAGGGGCCATGGAACATTGTGATGACAAAGGCCATGGAGCATTGTGATGACAAGTGTCATGGGACATTTTGATGACATTGGCATGGAACATTATGATGACAAGAGTTCTGGAGAATTTTGATGACAAGGGCATGGAGCATTGTGATGACAGGGCCCATGGAGCATTGTGACGAAGAGGGCAGGGAACATTGTGATGACTGGGTTCATGGAGCACTGTGATGAAAGGGGCCATGGAGCATTGAGATGACAGGCGTCTTGAGGTATGGTGATGACAGTGGTCATTGTGATGAAAGAGATCATGGAGCAATATGATAAGAGGGGACATGGAGCATTGTGATGACAGGTGTATTGGAGCATTGTGATGAAAATATTAATGGATCATTGTGATGACATGTGTCCTGGAACACTGTGATGACACGGTTCATCGAATAGTGTGATGACAAGGGTCATAGCGAATTGTGATAACAGGTGTCATGGGGCATTGTGATGACATTGATCATCTAGGAATTGTGATGAAAGGTATCATGGAGCACTGTGATGACTGGGGGCATGAAGCATTGTTATGAAAATTGTCCTGGATTATTGTGATGACAGCAGTCATGGAGAATTGGGATGACAGGGATTATGCAGCATTGTGTTGACATGGGTATGGACTATTGTGATGACAATGGTCATGGAGCAATGTGATGAAAGTTTTCATGGAATATCGTGATGAAAAGTGCCTGGGAGCATTGTGACGATAAAGGCCATGGAGCATTGTGATGACAAGTGTCATGGAGCATTGTAATGAAAGCTTTCATTGTGCACTGTGATGACAAGGGGGATGGAGTATTGTGATGAAACTGGTCCTGGAACATTGTGATAACAAAAGCCATGGAGCATTGTGATGACAGGCATCATGGAGAATTGTGAAGAAAGGGGCCATGGGGAATTGTAATGACAATAGAGAAATGTGATGAAAATGGTCAGCGAGCATAGTGATTAAAGTGGTCATTGAGAATTGTGATGAAAAGTGACATAGAGCATTGTGATGACAAAGGTCATGGAGAACTGTGATGACCAGGGTCATGTAGCATTGTGATGACACGTTCATGGAACATTGTGATGACAAGAATTCTGGAGCATTGTGATGACAAGGGCCATGGAGCATTGGGATGCCACGGTCATGGAACATTGTGATGACAAAATTCTGGAGCTTTGTGAGGAAAAAGGCATGGAGCATTGTGATTATAGGGGACATGGAGCATTTTGATGACATGGGCAGGGAACACTGTGATGACAGGTGTTATGGAGCAATGGGATGACAAGTGTCATGGAGCACTGTGATGAGAGGGGCCTTGGAGAATTGTGATGACAGGCGTCATGAGGCATTGAGATGGCAGTGGTCATGGAGCATTATGATGAAAGGTGTTATGGAGCACTGTGATTACAGGGGCCATGGAGCATTGTGAATACAAAGGCCATGGAGCATTGAGATGACAGTGGTCATGGAGCATTGTGATGAAAGTGGTAATGGATCATTGTGATGCCAAGTGTCCTGGGACCCTGTGATGACATGGTTCATGGAGCATTGTGATGACAATGGTCATGGCGAATTGTGATGACAATGTCATGGGGCATTGTGATGGCAGTGGTCATCTAGAAATGTGATTAAAGTTATTATGGAGCACAGGAATGAGAGGGGCCATGGAGCATTGTGATGACAAGTCTCATGGAGCATTGTGATGACAGGTGTCATGGAGCATCGTGATGACAAATGCCATTGAGAATTGTGATCAGAGGTGACATTGGGCATTGTGATGAAAGGGGTCATGGAGTACTGGGAGTACAGGGGCCATGGAGCCTTGTGATAACAAGTGACATGGAGAATAGTGATGACAGGCATCATAGAGCATTGTGATGACAAGTGCCATTTAGCATTTTGATGACAGGGGTCATCAGGCATTGTGTTGACGGGGGTCACGGAGCATTGTGATGACAAAGGCCATAGATCATTGTGATGAGAGGGGTCATGGAGCATTGTGATGACATGGGCCATGGAGCATTGTGAGGACAAGATTCATGGAGCATTGTGATGACACGGGCATGAAGCATGGTGATGACAACAGACCTGGAGCATTGTGATGACAAGGGCATGGAGCATTGTGATTACAGGAGACTTGGGTCATTGTGATGAAATTGGCAGGGATCATTGTGATTAGAGGGATCATGGAGCATTGTGATGACAAGTGTCATGCAATATTGTGCTGACACAGATCATGGAGCATTTTGATGAGAGTGGCCTTGGAGCACAGTGATGAGAGACGTCATGGGGCATTATGGTGACAGTGGTCAAGGAGCATTGTGATGAAAGTGTTCATGGAGCAACGCGATTATCGGGACAATGGAGCATTGTGAATACAAACGCCATGGAACATTGAGATAACAGAGTTCATGGAGCATTGTGATGACAAGGGTCTTGGGAGCTACTGATGACACGTTTCATACAGCATTGAGATGACAAGGGCCAAGGCGAATTGTGATGACACGTGTCATGGGGCATTGTGATGACATTGGTCATCTTGCATTGTGATGAGAGTGGACATGTAGAATTTTGATTAAAGGTATCATGGAGCACTGTGATGACAAAGGCCAAGGAACATTGTGATGACAAGAGTATGGAGCATTGTGATTACAGGGACCATGGAGCATTGTGATGACAACGGCATGGAGCACTGTGATGACATTGGTCATTGAGCATTGTGATTACAAAGACCATGAGGCATTGTGATGACAGGGGCCTTGGAGCATTGTGATGACAATGGTCATCAAGCATTGTGATGACAGGGGTCATAGAGCATTGTGATGAGAAAGACCATGGAGCATGGTGATGACAGAGGCCATGGAACATTGTGATGACCAGGCCATGTACCATTGTGATGACAAGGGCAGGGAACCTTGTGGTGACCGGGGTCATGGGGCATTTTGATGACAACTTTCATGGAACGTTGTGATGACAGGTGTCATGGAGCATTGTGATGAAAGTTGTCCTGGAGCATTGTGATGACAGCGGTCACAGAGAATTGGGATGTAAGGTATCATGCAGCATTGTGATGACAACGGTCAAGGATCATTTTGATGACAGGGGTCATGGAACATTCTGATAACAAGGTTCATAAAGCATTTTGATGACAGGGGTCATGGAGCATTGTGTTGACACGAGCATGGAGCATTGTAATGATAGGATATCTGGAGCATTGTGATGAAAAGGGGATGGAGCATTTTGATGACAGGGTCCAAGGAGAATTGTGCTGACAATGGCATGGAGCATTGTGATGAAAAGGGTACTGGAGCACTGTGAGGAAGGGAATCATGGATCATTGCGATGACAGGGGTCATGGAGCTTTGTGATGACAAGGGTCATGGAGCATTGTGATGAAAAGTGTCATGGAACATTGTACTGACAGGGATCATGGAGCTTTTTGGTAAGGGAGCCCTTGGAGATTGGTGGTGGCAGGCGTCATGGGGCATTGTGATGACAGCGGTCTTGGAGCATTGTGATGAAAGGGGTCATGGAGCACTGTGATTACAGGGGCCATGGAGCATTGTGAATACAAAGGCTATGGAGCATTGAGATGACAGGGTTCATGGAGCATTGTGATGAAAGTGATCATGGATCATTGTGATGACAAGTGTCCTGAAACCTTGTGATGACACGGTTCATGGAGCATTGTTATGACAAGGACCATGGCGAATTGTGATGACATCTGAAATGGGGCATTGTGATGACAGTGGTCATGTAGAATTGTGATGAAAGGTATCAAGGAGCACTGTGATGACAGGGGCCATGGAACATTGTGATGACAAAGGCCATGGAGCATTGTGATGACAAGTGTCATGGGACATTTTGATGACATTGGCATGGAACATTATGATGACAAGAGTTCTGGAGAATTTTGATGACAAGGGCATGGAGCATTGTGATGACAGGGCCCATGGAGCATTGTGACGAAGAGGGCAGGGAACATTGTGATGACTGGGTTCATGGAGCACTGTGATGAAAGGGGCCATGGAGCATTGAGATGACAGGCGTCTTGAGGTATGGTGATGACAGTGGTCATTGTGATGAAAGAGATCATGGAGCAATATGATAAGAGGGGACATGGAGCATTGTGATGACAGGTGTATTGGAGCATTGTGATGAAAATATTAATGGATCATTGTGATGACATGTGTCCTGGAACACTGTGATGACACGGTTCATCGAGTAGTGTGATGACAAGGGTCATAGCGAATTGTGATAACAGGTGTCATGGGGCATTGTGATGACATTGATCATCTAGGAATTGTGATGAAAGGTATCATGGAGCACTGTGATGACTGGGGGCATGAAGCATTGTTATGAAAATTGTCCTGGATTATTGTGATGACAGCAGTCATGGAGAATTGGGATGACAGGGATTATGCAGCATTGTGTTGACATGGGTATGGACTATTGTGATGACAATGGTCATGGAGCAATGTGATGAAAGTTTTCATGGAATATCGTGATGAAAAGTGCCTGGGAGCATTGTGACGATAAAGGCCATGGAGCATTGTGATGACAAGTGTCATGGAGCATTGTAATGAAAGCTTTCATTGTGCACTGTGATGACAAGGGGGATGGAGTATTGTGATGAAACTGGTCCTGGAACATTGTGATAACAAAAGCCATGGAGCATTGTGATGACAGGCATCATGGAGAATTGTGAAGAAAGGGGCCATGGGGAATTGTAATGACAATAGAGAAATGTGATGAAAATGGTCAGCGAGCATAGTGATTAAAGTGGTCATTGAGAATTGTGATGAAAAGTGACATAGAGCATTGTGATGACAAAGGTCATGGAGAACTGTGATGACCAGGGTCATGTAGCATTGTGATGACACGTTCATGGAACATTGTGATGACAAGAATTCTGGAGCATTGTGATGACAAGGGCCATGGAGCATTGGGATGCCACGGTCATGGAACATTGTGATGACAAAATTCTGGAGCTTTGTGAGGAAAAAGGCATGGAGCATTGTGATTATAGGGGACATGGAGCATTTTGATGACATGGGCAGGGAACACTGTGATGACAGGTGTTATGGAGCAATGGGATGACAAGTGTCATGGAGCACTGTGATGAGAGGGGCCTTGGAGAATTGTGATGACAGGCGTCATGAGGCATTGAGATGGCAGTGGTCATGGAGCATTATGATGAAAGGTGTTATGGAGCACTGTGATTACAGGGGCCATGGAGCATTGTGAATACAAAGGCCATGGAGCATTGAGATGACAGTGGTCATGGAGCATTGTGATGAAAGTGGTAATGGATCATTGTGATGACAAGTGTCCTGGGACCCTGTGATGACATGGTTCATGGAGCATTGTGATGACAATGGTCATGGCGAATTGTGATGACAATGTCATGGGGCATTGTGATGGCAGTGGTCATCTAGAAATGTGATTAAAGTTATTATGGAGCACAGGAATGAGAGGGGCCATGGAGCATTGTGATGACAAGTCTCATGGAGCATTGTGATGACAGGTGTCATGGAGCATCGTGATGACAAATGCCATTGAGAATTGTGATCAGAGGTGACATTGGGCATTGTGATGAAAGGGGTCATGGAGTACTGGGAGTACAGGGGCCATGGAGCCTTGTGATAACAAGTGACATGGAGAATAGTGATGACAGGCATCATAGAGCATTGTGATGACAAGTGCCATTTAGCATTTTGATGACAGGGGTCATCAGGCATTGTGTTGACGGGGGTCACGGAGCATTGTGATGACAAAGGCCATAGAGCATTGTGATGAGAGGGGTCATGGAGCATTGTGATGACATGGGCCATGGAGCATTGTGAAGACAAGATTCATGGAGCATTGTGATGACACGGGCATGAAGCATGGTGATGACAACAGACCTGGAGCATTGTGATGACAAGGGCATGGAGCATTGTGATTACAGGAGACTTGGGTCATTGTGATGAAATTGGCAGGGATCATTGTGATTAGAGGGATCATGGAGCATTGTGATGACAAGTGTCATGCAATATTGTGCTGACACAGATCATGGAGCATTTTGATGAGAGTGGCCTTGGAGCACAGTGATGAGAGACGTCATGGGGCATTATGGTGACAGTGGTCAAGGAGCATTGTGATGAAAGTGTTCATGGAGCAACGCGATTATCGGGACAATGGAGCATTGTGAATACAAAGACCATGGAACATTGAGATAACAGAGTGCATGGAGCATTGTGATGACAAGGGTCTTGGGAGCTACTGATGACACGTTTCATATAGCATTGAGATGACAAGGGCCAAGGCGAATTGTGATGACACGTGTCATGGGGCATTGTGATGACATTGGTCATCTTGCATTGTGATGAGAGTGGTCATGTAGAATTTTGATTAAAGGTATCATGGAGCACTGTGATGACAAAGGCCAAGGAACATTGTGATGACAAGTGTCATTCAGCAATGTGATGACACGGGAATGGAGCATTATGATGACAAGTGTTCTGGAGCATTGTGATGACAAGGGTATGGAGCATTGTGATTACAGGGACCATGGAGCATTGTGATGACAACGGCATGGAGCACTGTGATGACATTGGTCATTGAGCATTGTGATTACAAAGACCATGAGGCATTGTGATGACAGGGGCCTTGGAGCATTGTGATGACAATGGTCATCAAGCATTGTGATGACAGGGGTCATAGAGCATTGTGATGAGAAAGACCATGGAGCATGGTGATGACAGAGGCCATGGAACATTGTGATGACCAGGCCATGTACCATTGTGATGACAAGGGCAGGGAACCTTGTGGTGCCCGGGGTCATGGAGCATTTTGATGACAACTTTCATGGAACGTTGTGATGACAGGGGTCATGGAGCATTGTGATGAAAGTTGTCCTGGAGCATTGTGATGACAGCGGTCACAGAGAATTGGGATGAAAGGTATCATGCAGCATTGCGATGACAACGGTCAGGGATCATTTTGATGACAGGGGTCATGGAACATTCTGATAACAAGTTTCATCAAGCATTTTGATGACAGGGGTCATGGAGCATTGTGTTGACACGGGCATGGAGCATTGAAATGCTAGGATATCTGGAGCATTGTGATGAAAAGGGGATGGAGCATTTTGATGACAGGGTCCAAGGAGAATTGTGCTGACAATGGCATGGAGCATTGTGATGAAAAGGGTACTGGAGCACTCTGAGGAAAGGAATCATGGATCATTGTGATGCCAGGGGTCATGGAGCTTTGTGATGACACGGGTCATGGAGCATTGTGATGACACGGTCAAGGAACATTGTGATGACAAGAAATCTGGAGCATTGTGATGAAAGAGCATGGAGCATTGTGATGAAAGGTGACAAGTAGCATTGTGATGATATGGGCAGAGAACTTTGTGATGACAGGGGTCATGGAGCATTGTGATGAAAAGTGTCATGGAACATTGTACTGACAGGGATCATGGAGCTTTTTGGTAAGGGAGCCCTTGGAGATTGGTGGTGGCAGGCCTCATGGGGCATTGTGATGACAGCGGTCTTGGAGCATTGTGATGAAAGGGGTCATGGAGCACTGTGATTACAGGGGCCATGGAGCATTGTGAATACAAAGGCTATGGAGCATTGAGATGACAGGGTTCATGGAGCATTGTGATGAAAGTGATCATGGATCATTGTGATGACAAGTGTCCTGAAACCTTGTGATGACACGGTTCATGGAGCATTGTTATGACAAGGACCATGGCGAATTGTGATGACATCTGAAATGGGGCATTGTGATGACAGTGGTCATGTAGAATTGTGATGAAAGGTATCAAGGAGCACTGTGATGACAGGGGCCATGGAACATTGTGATGACAAAGGCCATGGAGCATTGTGATGACAAGTGTCATGGGACATTTTGATGACATTGGCATGGAACATTATGATGACAAGAGTTCTGGAGAATTTTGATGACAAGGGCATGGAGCATTGTGATGACAGGGCCCATGGAGCATTGTGACGAAGAGGGCAGGGAACATTGTGATGACTGGGTTCATGGAGCCTTGTGATGAAAGGGGCCATGGAGCACTGAGATGACAGGCGTCTTGAGGTATGGTGATGACAGTGGTCATGGAGCATTGTGATGAAAGAGATCATGGAGCAATATGATAAGAGGGGACATGGAGCATTGTGATGACAGGTGTATTGGAGCATTGTGATGAAAATATTAATGGATCATTGTGATGACATGTGTCCTGGAACACTGTGATGACACGGTTCATCGAGTATTGTGATGACAAGGGTCATAGCGAATTGTGATAACAGGTGTCATGGGGCATTGTGATGACATTGATCATCTAGGAATTGTGATGAAAGGTATCATGGAGCACTGTGATGACTGGGGGCATGAAGCATTGTTATGAAAATTGTCCTGGATTATTGTGATGACAGCAGTCATGGAGAATTGGGATGACAGGGATTATGCAGCATTGTGTTGACATGGGTATGGACTATTGTGATGACAATGGTCATGGAGCAATGTGATGAAAGTTTTCATGGAATATCGTGATGAAAAGTGCCTGGGAGCATTGTGACGATAAAGGCCATGGAGCATTGTGATGACAAGTGTCATGGAGCATTGTAATGAAAGCTTTCATTGTGCACTGTGATGACAAGGGGGATGGAGTATTGTGATGAAACTGGTCCTGGAACATTGTGATAACAAAAGCCATGGAGCATTGTGATGACAGGCATCATGGAGAATTGTGAAGAAAGGGGCCATGGGGAATTGTAATGACAATAGAGAAATGTGATGAAAATGGTCAGCGAGCATAGTGATTAAAGTGGTCATTGAGAATTGTGATGAAAAGTGACATAGAGCATTGTGATGACAAAGGTCATGGAGAACTGTGATGACCAGGGTCATGTAGCATTGTGATGACACGTTCATGGAACATTGTGATGACAAGAATTCTGGAGCATTGTGATGACAAGGGCCATGGAGCATTGGGATGCCACGGTCATGGAACATTGTGATGACAAAATTCTGGAGCTTTGTGAGGAAAAAGGCATGGAGCATTGTGATTATAGGGGCCATGGAGCATTTTGATGACATGGGCAGGGAACACTGTGATGACAGGTGTTATGGAGCAATGGGATGACAAGTGTCATGGAGCACTGTGATGAGAGGGGCCTTGGAGAATTGTGATGACAGGCGTCATGAGGCATTGAGATGGCAGTGGTCATGGAGCATTATGATGAAAGGTGTTATGGAGCACTGTGATTACAGGGGCCATGGAGCATTGTGAATACAAAGGCCATGGAGCATTGAGATGACAGTGGTCATGGAGCATTGTGATGAAAGTGGTAATGGATCATTGTGATGCCAAGTGTCCTGGGACCCTGTGATGACATGGTTCATGGAGCAATGTGATGACAATGGTCATGGCGAATTGTGATGACAATGTCATGGGGCATTGTGATGACATTGGTCATCTTGCATTGTGATGAGAGTGGTCATGTAGAATTTTGATTAAAGGTATCATGGAGCACTGTGATGACAAAGGCCAAGGAACATTGTGATGACAAGTGTCATTCAGCAATGTGATGACACGGGAATGGAGCATTATGATGACAAGTGTTCTGGAGCATTGTGATGACAAGGGTATGGAGCATTGTGATTACAGGGACCATGGAGCATTGTGATGACAATGGCATGGAGCACTGTGATGACATTGGTCATTGAGCATTGTGATTACAAAGACCATGAGGCATTGTGATGACAGGGGCCTTGGAGCATTGTGATGACAATGGTCATCAAGCATTGTGATGACAGGGGTCATAGAGCATTGTGATGAGAAAGACCATGGAGCATGGTGATGACAGAGGCCATGGAACATTGTGATGACCAGGCCATGTACCATTGTGATGACAAGGGCAGGGAACCTTGTGGTGACCGGGGTCATGGAGCATTTTGATGACAACTTTCATGGAACGTTGTGATGACAGGGGTCATGGAGCATTGTGATGACAGCGGTCACAGAGAATTGGGATGAAACGTATCATGCAGCATTGTGATGACAACGGTCAGGGATCATTTTGATGACAGGGGTCATGGAATATTCTGATAACAAGTTTCATCAAGCATTTTGATGACAGGGGTCATGGAGCATTGTGTTGACACGGGCATGGAGCATGGTAATGATAGGATATCTGGAGCATTGTGATGAAAAGGGGATGGAGTATTTTGATGACAGGGTCCAAGGAGCATTGTGCTGACAATGGCATGGAGCATTGTGATGAAAGGTGACAAGTAGCATTGTGATGATATGGGCAGAGAACTTTGTGATGACAGGGGTCATGGAGCATTGTGATGAAAAGTGTCATGGAACATTGTACTGACAGGGATCATGGAGCTTTTTGGTAAGGGAGCCCTTGGAGATTGGTGGTGGCAGGCGTCATGGGGCATTGTGATGACAGCGGTCTTGGAGCATTGTGATGAAAGGGGTCATGGAGCACTGTGATTACAGGGGCCATGGAGCATTGTGAATACAAAGGCTATGGAGCATTGAGATGACAGGGTTCATGGAGCATTGTGATGAAAGTGATCATGGATCATTGTGATGGCAAGTGTCCTGAAACCTTGTGATGACACGGTTCATGGAGCATTGTTATGACAAGGACCATGGCGAATTGTGATGACATCTGAAATGGGGCATTGTGATGACAGTGGTCACGTAGAATTGTGATGAAAGGTATCAAGGAGCACTGTGATGACAGGGGCCATGGAACATTGTGATGACAAAGGCCATGGAGCATTGTGATGACAAGTGTCATGGGACATTTTGATGACATTGGCATGGAACATTATGATGACAAGAGTTCTGGAGAATTTTGATGACAAGGGCATGGAGCATTGTGATGACAGGGCCCATGGAGCATTGTGACGAAGAGGGCAGGGAACATTGTGATGACTGGGTTCATGGAGCCTTGTGATGAAAGGGGCCATGGAGCACTGAGATGACAGGCGTCTTGAGGTATGGTGATGACAGTGGTCATGGAGCATTGTGATGAAAGAGATCATGGAGCAATATGATAAGAGGGGACATGGAGCATTGTGATGACAGGTGTATTGGAGCATTGTGATGAAAATATTAATGGATCATTGTGATGACATGTGTCCTGGAACACTGTGATGACACGGTTCATCGAGTATTGTGATGACAAGGGTCATAGCGAATTGTGATAACAGGTGTCATGGGGCATTGTGATGACATTGATCATCTAGGAATTGTGATGGAAGGTATCATGGAGCACTGTGATGACTGGGGGCATGAAGCATTGTTATGAAAATTGTCCTGGATTATTGTGATGACAGCAGTCATGGAGAATTGGGATGACAGGGATTATGCAGCATTGTGTTGACATGGGTATGGACTATTGTGATGACAATGGTCATGGAGCAATGTGATGAAAGTTTTCATGGAATATCGTGATGAAAAGTGCCTGGGAGCATTGTGACGATAAAGGCCATGGAGCATTGTGATGACAAGTGTCATGGAGCATTGTAATGAAAGCTTTCATTGTGCACTGTGATGACAAGGGGGATGGAGTATTGTGATGAAACTGGTCCTGGAACATTGTGATAACAAAAGCCATGGAGCATTGTGATGACAGGCATCATGGAGAATTGTGAAGAAAGGGGCCATGGGGAATTGTAATGACAATAGAGAAATGTGATGAAAATGGTCAGCGAGCATAGTGATTAAAGTGGTCATTGAGAATTGTGATGAAAAGTGACATAGAGCATTGTGATGACAAAGGTCATGGAGAACTGTGATGACCAGGGTCATGTAGCATTGTGATGACACGTTCATGGAACATTGTGATGACAAGAATTCTGGAGCATTGTGATGACAAGGGCCATGGAGCATTGGGATGCCACGGTCATGGAACATTGTGATGACAAAATTCTGGAGCTTTGTGAGGAAAAAGGCATGGAGCATTTTGATTATAGGGGACATGGAGCATTTTGATGACATGGGCAGGGAACACTGTGATGACAGGTGTTATGGAGCAATGGGATGACAAGTGTCATGGAGCACTGTGATGAGAGGGGCCTTGGAGAATTGTGATGACAGGCGTCATGAGGCATTGAGATGGCAGTGGTCATGGAGCATTATGATGAAAGGTGTTATGGAGCACTGTGATTACAGGGGCCATGGAGCATTGTGAATACAAAGGCCATGGAGCATTGAGATGACAGTGGTCATGGAGCATTGTGATGAAAGTGGTAATGGATCATTGTGATGACAAGTGTCCTGGGACCCTGTGATGACATGGTTCATGGAGCATTGTGATGACAATGGTTATGGCGAATTGTGATGACAATGTCATGGGGCATTGTGATGGCAGTGGTCATCTAGAAATGTGATTAAAGTTATTATGGAGCACAGGAATGAGAGGGGCCATGGAGCATTGTGATGACAAGTCTCATGGAGCATTGTGATGACAGGTGTCATGGAGCATCGTGATGACAAATGCCATTGAGAATTGTGATCAGAGGTGACATTGGGCATTGTGATGAAAGGGGTCATGGAGTACTGGGAGTACAGGGGCCATGGAGCCTTGTGATAACAAGTGACATGGAGAATAGTGATGACAGGCATCATAGAGCATTGTGATGACAAGTGCCATTTAGCATTTTGATGACAGGGGTCATCAGGCATTGTGTTGACGGGGGTCTCGGAGCATAGTGATGACAAAGGCCATAGATCATTGTGATGAGAGGGGTCATGGAGCATTGTGATGACATGGGCCATGGAGCATTGTGAGGACAAGATTCATGGAGCATTGTGATGACACGGGCATGAAGCATGGTGATGACAACAGACCTGGAGCATTGTGATGACATGGGCATGGAGCATTGTGATTACAGGAGACTTGGGTCATTGTGATGAAATTGGCAGGGATCATTGTGATTAGAGGGATCATGGAGCATTGTGATGACAAGTGTCATGCAATATTGTGCTGACACAGATCATGGAGCATTTTGATGAGAGTGGCCTTGGAGCACAGTGATGAGAGACGTCATGGGGCATTATGGTGACAGTGGTCAAGGAGCATTGTGATGAAAGTGTTCATGGAGCAACGCGATTATCGGGACAATGGAGCATTGTGAATACAAAGGCCATGGAACATTGAGATAACAGAGTTCATGGAGCATTGTGATGACAAGGGTCTTGGGAGCTACTGATGACACGTTTCATACAGCATTGAGATGACAAGGGCCAAGGCGAATTGTGATGACACGTGTCATGGGGCATTGTGATGACATTGGTCATCTTGCATTGTGATGAGAGTGGTCATGTAGAATTTTGATTAAAGGTATCATGGAGCACTGTGATGACAAAGGCCAAGGAACATTGTGATGACAAGAGTATGGAGCATTGTGATTACAGGGACCATGGAGCATTGTGATGACAACGGCATGGAGCACTGTGATGACATTGGTCATTGAGCATTGTGATTACAAAGACCATGAGGCATTGTGATGACAGGGGCCTGGGAGCATTGTGATGACAATGGTCATCAAGCATTGTGATGACAGGGGTCATAGAGCATTGTGATGAGAAAGACCATGGAGCATGGTGATTACAGAGGCCATGGAACATTGTGATGACCAGGCCATGTACCATTGTGATGACAAGGGCAGGGAAACTTGTGGTGACCGGGGTCATGGAGCATTTTGATGACAACTTTCATGGAACGTTGTGATGACAGGTGTCATGGAGCATTGTGATGAAAGTTGTCCTGGAGCATTGTGATGACAGCGGTCACAGAGAATTGGGATGAAAGGTATCATGCAGCATTGTGATGACAACGGTCAAGGATCATTTTGATGACAGGGGTCATGGAACATTCTGATAACAAGGTTCATAAAGCATTTTGATGACAGGGGTCATGGAGCATTGTGTTGACACGAGCATGGAGCATTGTAATGATAGGATATCTGGAGCATTGTGATGAAAAGGGGATGGAGCATTTTGATGACAGGGTCCAAGGAGAATTGTGCTGACAATGGCATGGAGCATTGTGATGAAAAGGGTACTGGAGCACTGTGAGGAAGGGAATCATGGATCATTGTGATGACAGGGGTCATGCAGCTTTGTGATGACAAGGGTCATGGAGCATTGTGATGAAAAGTGTCATGGAACATTGTACTGACAGGGATCATGGAGCTTTTTGGTAAGGGAGCCCTTGGAGATTGGTGGTGGCAGGCGTCATGGGGCATTGTGATGACAGCGGTCTTGGAGCATTGTGATGAAAGGGGTCATGGAGCACTGTGATTACAGGGGCCATGGAGCATTGTGAATACAAAGGCTATGGAGCATTGAGATGACAGGGTTCATGGAGCATTGTGATGAAAGTGATCATGGATCATTGTGATGACAAGTGTCCTGAAACCTTGTGATGACACGGTTCATGGAGCATTGTTATGACAAGGACCATGGCGAATTGTGATGACATCTGAAATGGGGCATTGTGATGACAGTGGTCATGTAGAATTGTGATGAAAGGTATCAAGGAGCACTGTGATGACAGGGGCCATGGAACATTGTGATGACAAAGGCCATGGAGCATTGTGATGACAAGTGTCATGGGACATTTTGATGACATTGGCATGGAACATTATGATGACAAGAGTTCTGGAGAATTTTGATGACAAGGGCATGGAGCATTGTGATGACAGGGCCCATGGAGCATTGTCTCGAAGAGGGCAGGGAACATTGTGATGACTGGGTTCATGGAGCCTTGTGATGAAAGGGGCCATGGAGCACTGAGATGACAGGCGTCTTGAGGTATGGTGATGACAGTGGTCATGGAGCATTGTGATGAAAGAGATCATGGAGCAATATGATAAGAGGGGACATGGAGCATTGTGATGACAGGTGTATTGGAGCATTGTGATGAAAATATTAATGGATCATTGTGATGACATGTGTCCTGGAACACTGTGATGACACGGTTCATCGAGTATTGTGATGACAACGGTCATAGCGAATTGTGATAACAGGTGTCATGGGGCATTGTGATGACATTGATCATCTAAAAATTGTGATGAAAGGTATCATGGAGCACTGTGATGACTGGGGGCATGAAGCATTGTTATGAAAATTGTCCTGGATTATTGTGATGACAGCAGTCATGGAGAATTGGGATGACATGGATTAGGCAGCATTGTGTTGACATGGGTATGGACTATTGTGATGACAATGGTCATGGAGCAATGTGATGAAAGTTTTCATGGAATATCGTGATGAAAAGTGCCTGGGAGCACTGTGACGATAAAGGCCATGGAGCATTGTGATGACAAGTGTCATGGAGCATTGTAATGAAAGCTTTCATTGTGAACTGTGATGATAAGGGGGATGGAGTATTGTGATGAAACTGGTCCTCGAGCATTGTGATAACAAAAGCCATGGAGCATTGTGATGACAGGCATCATGGAGAATTGTGAAGAAAGGGGCCATGGGGAATTGTAATGACAATAGAGAAATGTGATGAAAATGGTCAGCGAGCATAGTGATTAAAGTGGTCATTGAGAATTGTGATGAAAAGTGACATAGAGCATTGTGATGACAAAGGTCATGGAGAACTGTGATGACCAGGGTCATGTAGCATTGTGATGACACGTTCATGGAACATTGTGATGACAAGAATTCTGGAGCATTGTGATGACAAGGGCCATGGAGCATTGGGATGCCACGGTCATGGAACATTGTGATGACAAAATTCTGGAGCTTTGTGAGGAAAAAGGCATGGAGCATTGTGATTATAGGGGACATGGAGCATTTTGATGACATGGGCAGGGAACACTGTGATGACAGGTGTTATGGAGCAATGGGATGACAAGTGTCATGGAGCACTGTGATGAGAGGGGCCTTAGAGAATTGTGATGACAGGAGTCATGAGGCATTGAGATGGCAGTGGTCATGGAGCATTATGATGAAAGGTGTTATGGAGCACTGTGATTACAGGGGCCATGGAGCATTGTGAATACAAAGGCCATGGAGCATTGAGATGACAGTGGTCATGGAGCATTGTGATGAAAGTGGTAATGGATCATTGTGATGCCAAGTGTCCTGGGACCCTGTGATGACATGGTTCATGGAGCATTGTGATGACAATGGTCATGGCGAATTGTGATGACAATGTCATGGGGCATTGTGATGGCAGTGGTCATCTAGAAATGTGATTAAAGTTATTATGGAGCACAGGAATGAGAGGGGCCATGGAGCATTGTGATGACAAGTCTCATGGAGCATTGTGATGACAGGTGTCATGGAGCATCGTGATGACAAATGCCATTGAGAATTGTGATCAGAGGTGACATTGGGCATTGTGATGAAAGGGGTCATGGAGTACTGGGAGTACAGGGGCCATGGAGCCTTGTGATAACAAGTGACATGGAGAATAGTGATGACAGGCATCATAGAGCATTGTGATGACAAGTGCCATTTAGCATTTTGATGACAGAGGTCATCAGGCACTGTGTTGACGGGGGTCACGGAGCATTGTGATGACAAAGGCCATAGAGCATTGTGATGAGAGGGGTCATGGAGCATTGTGATGACATGGGCCATGGAGCATTGTGAAGACAAGATTCATGGAGCATTGTGATGACACGGGCATGAAGCATGGTGATGACAACAGACCTGGAGCATTGTGATGACAAGGGCATGGAGCATTGTGATTACAGGAGACTTGGGTCATTGTGATGAAATTGGCAGGGATCATTGTGATTAGAGGGATCATGGAGCATTTTGATGACAAGTGTCATGCAATATTGTGCTGACACAGATCATGGAGCATTTTGATGAGAGTGGCCTTGGAGCACAGTGATGAGAGACGTCATGGGGCATTATGGTGACAGTGGTCAAGGAGCATTGTGATGAAAGTGTTCATGGAGCAACGCGATTATCGGGACAATGGAGCATTGTGAATACAAAGGCCATGGAACATTGAGATAACAGAGTTCATGGAGCATTGTGATGACAAGGGTCTTGGGAGCTACTGATGACACGTTTCATACAGCATTGAGATGACAAGGGCCAAGGCGAATTGTGATGACACGTGTCATGGGGCATTGTGATGACATTGGTCATCTTGCATTGTGATGAGAGTGGTCATGTAGAATTTTGATTAAAGGTATCATGGAGCACTGTGATGACAAAGGCCAAGGAACATTGTGATGACAAGTGTCATTCAGCAATGTGATGACACGGGAATGGAGCATTATGATGACAAGTGTTCTGGAGCATTGTGATGACAAGGGTATGGAGCATTGTGATTACAGGGACCATGGAGCATTGTGATGACAACGGCATGGAGCACTGTGATGACATTGGTCATTGAGCATTGTGATTACAAAGACCATGAGGCATTGTGATGACAGGGGCCTTGGAGCATTGTGATGACAATGGTCATCAAGCATTGTGATGACAGGGGTCATAGAGCATTGTGATGAGAAAGACCATGGAGCATGGTGATGACAGAGGCCATGGAACATTGTGATGACCAGGCCATGTACCATTGTGATGACAAGGGCAGGGAACCTTGTGGTGACCGGGGTCATGGAGCATTTTGATGACAACTTTCATGGAACGTTGTGATGACAGGGGTCATGGAGCATTGTGATGAAAGTTGTCCTGGAGCATTGTGATGACAGCGGTCACAGAGAATTGGGATGAAAGGTATCATGCACCATTGTGATGACAACGGTCAGGGATCATTTTGATGACAGGGGTCATGGAACATTCTGATAACAAGGTTCATAAAGCATTTTGATGACAGGGGTCATGGAGCATTGTGTTGACACGAGCATGGAGCATTGTAATGATAGGATATCTGGAGCATTGTGATGAAAAGGGGATGGAGCATTTTGATGACAGGGTCCAAGGAGAATTGTGCTGACAATGGCATGGAGCATTGTGATGAAAAGGGTACTGGAGCACTGTGAGGAAAGGAATCATGGATCATTGTGATGACAGGGGTCATGGAGCTTTGTGATGACAAGGGTCATGGAGCATTGTGATGACACGGTCAAGGAACATTGCGATGACAAGAATTCTGGAGCATTGTGATGAAAGGGCATGGTGCATTGTGATGAAAGGTGACAAGGAGCATTGTGACGATATGGGCAGAGAACTTTTTGATGACAGGGGTCATGGAGCATTGTGATAAAAAGTGTCATGGAACATTGTACTGACAGGGATCATGGAGATTTTTGGTAAGAGAGGTCTTGGAGATTTGTGAAGGCAGGCGTCATGGGGCATTGTGATGACAGCGGTCTTGGAGCATTGGGATGAAAGGGGTCATGGAGCTCTGTGATTACAGGGGCCATGGAGCATTGTGAATACAAAGGCCATGGAGCATTGAGATGACAGGGTTCATGGAGCATTGTGATGAAAGTGATCATGGATCATTGTGATGACAAGTGTCCTGGAACCTTGTGATGACACAGTTCATGGAGCATTGTGATGACAAGGACCATGGCGAATTGTGGTATCATCTGTCATGGGGCATTGTGATGACAGTGGTCATGTAGAATTGTATTGAAAGGTAACATGGAGCACTCTGATGACAGGGGCCATGGAACATTGTGATGACAAAGGCCATGGAGCATTGTGATGACAAGTGTCATGGGGCATTTTGATGACATTGGCATGGAGCATTATGATGACAAGAGATCTGGAGCATTTTGATGACCAGGGCATGGAGCATTGTGATGAAAATTGTCCTGGAGCATTGTGATGACAGCGGTCACAGAGGATTGGGACGAAAGGTATCATGCAGGATTGCGATGACAACGGTCAGGGATCATTTTGATGACAGGGGTCATGGTACATTCTGATAACAAGTTTCATCAAGCATTTTGATGACAGGGGTCATGGAGCATTGTGTTGACACGGGCATGGAGCATTGTAATGATAGGATATCTGGAGCATTGTGATGAAAAGGGGATGGAGCATTTTGATGACAGGGTCCAAGTAGCATTGTGCTGACAATGGCATGGAGCATTGTGATGAAAAGGGTACTGGAGCACTGTGAGGAAAGGAATCATGGATCATTGTGATGCCAGGGGTCATGGAGCTTTGTGATGACACGGGTCATGGAGCATTGTGATGACACGGTCAAGGAACATTGTGATGACAAGAAATCTGGAGCATTGTGATGAAAGGGCATGGAGCATTGCGATGAAAGGTGACAAGTAGCATTGTGATGATATGGGCAGAGAACTTTGTGATGACAGGGGTCATGGAGCATTATGATGAAAAGTGTCATGGAACATTGTACTGACAGGGATCATGGAGCTTTTTGGTAAGGGAGCCCTTGGAGATTGGTGGTGGCAGGCGTCATGGGGCATTGTGATGACAGCGGTCTTGGCGCATTGTGATGAAAGGGGTCATGGAGCACTGTGATTACAGGGGCCATGGAGCATTGTAAATACAAAGGCTATGGAGCATTGAGATAACAGGGTTCATGGAGCATTGTGATGACAAGGGTCTTGGGAGCTACTGATGACACGTTTCATACAGCATTGAGATGACAAGGGCCAAGGCGAATTGTGATGACACGTGTCATGGGGCATTGTGATGACATTGGTCATCTTGCATTGTGATGAGAGTGGTCATGTAGAATTTTGATTAAAGGTATCATGGAGCACTGTGATGACAAAGGCCAAGGAACATTGTGATGACAAGTGTCATTCAGCAATGTGATGACACGGGAATGGAGCATTATGATGACAAGTGTTCTGGAGCATTGTGATGACAAGGGTATGGAGCATTGTGATTACAGGGACCATGGAGCATTGTGATGACAACGGCATGGAGCACTGTGATGACATTGGTCATTGAGCATTGTGATTACAAAGACCATGAGGCATTGTGATGACAGGGGCCTTGGAGCATTGTGATGACAATGGTCATCAAGCATTGTGATGACAGGGGTCATAGAGCATTGTGATGAGAAAGACCATGGAGCATGGTGATGACAGAGGCCATGGAACATTGTGATGACCAGGCCATGTACCATTGTGATGACAAGGGCAGGGAACCTTGTGGTGACCGGGGTCATGGAGCATTTTGATGACAACTTTCATGGAACGTTGTGATGACAGGGGTCATGGAGCATTGTGATGAAAGTTGTCCTGGAGCATTGTGATGACAGCGGTCACAGAGAATTGGGATGAAAGGTATCATGCACCATTGTGATGACAACGGTCAGGGATCATTTTGATGACAGGGGTCATGGAACATTCTGATAACAAGGTTCATAAAGCATTTTGATGACAGGGGTCATGGAGCATTGTGTTGACACGAGCATGGAGCATTGTAATGATAGGATATCTGGAGCATTGTGATGAAAAGGGGATGGAGCATTTTGATGACAGGGTCCAAGGAGAATTGTGCTGACAATGGCATGGAGCATTGTGATGAAAAGGGTACTGGAGCACTGTGAGGAAAGGAATCATGGATCATTGTGATGACAGGGGTCATGGAGCTTTGTGATGACAAGGGTCATGGAGCATTGTGATGACACGGTCAAGGAACATTGCGATGACAAGAATTCTGGAGCATTGTGATGAAAGGGCATGGTGCATTGTGATGAAAGGTGACAAGGAGCATTGTGACGATATGGGCAGAGAACTTTTTGATGACAGGGGTCATGGAGCATTGTGATAAAAAGTGTCATGGAACATTGTACTGACAGGGATCATGGAGATTTTTGGTAAGAGAGGTCTTGGAGATTTGTGAAGGCAGGCGTCATGGGGCATTGTGATGACAGCGGTCTTGGAGCATTGGGATGAAAGGGGTCATGGAGCTCTGTGATTACAGGGGCCATGGAGCATTGTGAATACAAAGGCCATGGAGCATTGAGATGACAGGGTTCATGGAGCATTGTGATGAAAGTGATCATGGATCATTGTGATGACAAGTGTCCTGGAACCTTGTGATGACACAGTTCATGGAGCATTGTGATGACAAGGACCATGGCGAATTGTGGTATCATCTGTCATGGGGCATTGTGATGACAGTGGTCATGTAGAATTGTATTGAATGGTAACATGGAGCACTCTGATGACAGGGGCCATGGAACATTGTGATGACAAAGGCCATGGAGCATTGTGATGACAAGTGTCATGGGGCATTTTGATGACATTGGCATGGAGCATTATGATGACAAGAGATCGGGAGCATTTTGATGACCAGGGCATGGAGCATTGTGATGAAAATTGTCCTGGAGCATTGTGATGACAGCGGTCACAGAGGATTGGGACGAAAGGTATCATGCAGGATTGCGATGACAACGGTCAGGGATCATTTTGATGACAGGGGTCATGGTACATTCTGATAACAAGTTTCATCAAGCATTTTGATGACAGGGGTCATGGAGCATTGTGTTGACACGGGCATGGAGCATTGTAATGATAGGATATCTGGAGCATTGTGATGAAAAGGGGATGGAGCATTTTGATGACAGGGTCCAAGTAGCATTGTGCTGACAATGGCATGGAGCATTGTGATGAAAAGGGTACTGGAGCACTGTGAGGAAAGGAATCATGGATCATTGTGATGCCAGGGGTCATGGAGCTTTGTGATGACACGGGTCATGGAGCATTGTGATGACACGGTCAAGGAACATTGTGATGACAAGAAATCTGGAGCATTGTGATGAAAGGGCATGGAGCATTGCGATGAAAGGTGACAAGTAGCATTGTGATGATATGGGCAGAGAACTTTGTGATGACAGGGGTCATGGAGCATTATGATGAAAAGTGTCATGGAACATTGTACTGACAGGGATCATGGAGCTTTTTGGTAAGGGAGCCCTTGGAGATTGGTGGTGGCAGGCGTCATGGGGCATTGTGATGACAGCGGTCTTGGCGCATTGTGATGAAAGGGGTCATGGAGCACTGTGATTACAGGGGCCATGGAGCATTGTAAATACAAAGGCTATGGAGCATTGAGATAACAGGGTTCATGGAGCATTGTGATGACAAGGGTCTTGGGAGCTACTGATGACACGTTTCATACAGCATTGAGATGACAAGGGCCAAGGCGAATTGTGATGACACGTGTCATGGGGCATTGTGATGACATTGGTCATCTTGCATTGTGATGAGAGTGGTCATGTAGAATTTTGATTAAAGGTATCATGGAGCACTGTGATGACAAAGGCCAAGGAACATTGTGATGACAAGTGTCATTCAGCAATGTGATGACACGGGAATGGAGCATTATGATGACAAGTGTTCTGGAGCATTGTGATGACAAGGGTATGGAGCATTGTGATTACAGGGACCATGGAGCTTTGTGATGACAACGGCATGGAGCACTGTGATGACATTGTTCATTGAGCATTGTGATTACAAAGACCATGAGGCATTGTGATGACAGGGGCCTTGGAGCATTGTGATGACAATGGTCATCAAGCATTGTGATGACAGGGGTCATAGAGCATTGTGATGAGAAAGACCATGGAGCATGAGGTTGACAGAGGCCATGGAACATTGTGATGACCAGGCCATGTACCATTGTGATGACAAGGGCAGGGAACCTTGTGGTGACCGGGGTCATGGAGCATTTTGATGACAACTTTCATGGAACGTTGTGATGACAGGGGTCATGGAGCATTTTGATGAAAGTTGTCCTGGAGCATTGTGATGACAGCGGTCACAGAGAATTGGGATGAAAGGTATCATGCACCATTGTGATGACAACGGTCAGGGATCATTTTGATGACAGGGGTCATGGAACATTCTGATAACAAGGTTCATAAAGCATTTTGATGACAGGGGTCATGGAGCATTGTGTTGACACGAGCATGGAGCATTGTAATGATAGGATATCTGGAGCATTGTGATGAAAAGGGGATGGAGCATTTTGATGACAGGGTCCAAGGAGAATTGTGCTGACAATGGCATGGAGCATTGTGATGAAAAGGGTACTGGAGCACTGTGAGGAAAGGAATCATGGATCATTGTGATGACAGGTGTCATGGAGCTTTGTGATGACAAGGGTCATGGAGCATTGTGATGACACGGTCAAGGAACATTGCGATGACAAGAATTCTGGAGCATTGTGATGAAAGGGCATGGTGCATTGTGATGAAAGGTGACAAGGAGCATTGTGACGATATGGGCAGAGAACTTTTTGATGACAGGGGTCATGGAGCATTGTGATAAAAAGTGTCATGGAACATTGTACTGAGAGGGATCATGGAGCTTTTTGGTAAGAGAGGTCTTGGAGATTTGTGAAGGCAGGCGTCATGGGGCATTGTGATGACAGCGGTCTTGGAGCATTGGGATGAAAGGGGTCATGGAGCTCTGTGATTACAGGGGCCATGGAGCATTGTGAATACAAAGGCCATGGAGCATTGAGATGACAGGGTTCATGGAGCATTGTGATGAAAGTGATCATGGATCATTGTGATGACAAGTGTCCTGGAACCTTGTGATGACACAGTTCATGGAGCATTGTGATGACAAGGACCATGGCGAATTGTGGTATCATCTGTCATGGGGCATTGTGATGACAGTGGTCATGTAGAATTGTATTGAAAGGTAACATGGAGCACTCTGATGACAGGGGCCATGGAACATTGTGATGACAAAGGCCATGGAGCATTGTGATGACAACTGTCATGGGGCATTTTGATGACATTGGCATGGAGCATTATGATGACAAGAGATCTGGAGCATTTTGATGACCAGGGCATGGAGCATTGTGATGAAAATTGTCCTGGAGCATTGTGATGACAGCGGTCACAGAGGATTGGGATGAAAGGTATCATGCAGGATTGCGATGACAACGGTCAGGGATCATTTTGATGACAGGGGTCATGGAACATTCTGATAACAAGTTTCATCAAGCATTTTGATGACAGGGGTCATGGAGCATTGTGTTGACACGGGCATGGAGCATTGTAATGATAGGATATCTGGAGCATTGTGATGAAAAGGGGATGGAGCATTTTGATGACAGGGTCCAAGTAGCATTGTGCTGACAATGGCATGGAGCATTGTGATGAAAAGGGTACTGGAGCACTGTGAGGAAAGGAATCATGGATCATTGTGATGCCAGGGGTCATGGAGCTTTGTGATGACACGGGTCATGGAGCATTGTGATGACACGGTCAAGGAACATTGTGATGACAAGAAATCTGGAGCATTGTGATGAAAGGGCATGGAGCATTGCGATGAAAGGTGACAAGTAGCATTGTGATGATATGGGCAGAGAACTTTGTGATGACAGGGGTCATGGAGCATTATGATGAAAAGTGTCATGGAACATTGTACTGACAGGGATCATGGAGCTTTTTGGTAAGGGAGCCCTTGGAGATTGGTGGTGGCAGGCGTCATGGGGCATTGTGATGACAGCGGTCTTGGAGCATTGTGATGAAAGGGGTCATGGAGCACTGTGATTACAGGGTCCATGGAGCATTGTGAATACAAAGGCTAAGGAGCATTGAGATGACAGGGTTCAGGGAGCATTGTGATGAAAGTGTTCATGGATCATTGTGATGACAAGTGTCCTGAAACCTTGTGATGACACGGTTCATGGAGCATTGTTATGACAAGGACCATGGCGAATTGTGATGACATCTGAAATGGGGCATTGTGATGACAGTGGTCATGTAGAATTGTGATGAAAGGTATCAAGGAGCACTGTGATGACAGGGGCCATGGAGCATTGTGATGACAAGTGTCATGGGACATTTTGATGACATTGGCATGGAACATTATGATGACAAGAGTTCTGGAGAATTTTGATGACAAGGGCATGGAGCATTGTGATGACAGGGCCCATGGAGCATTGTGACGAAGAGGGCAGGGAACATTGTGATGACTGGGTTCATGGAGCCTTGTGATGAAAGGGGCCATGGAGCACTGAGATGACAGGCGTCTTGAGGTATGGTGATGACAGTGGTCATGGAGCATTGTGATGAAAGAGATCATGGAGCAATATGATAAGAGGGGACATGGAGCATTGTGATGACAGGTGTATTGGAGCATTGTGATGAAAATATTAATGGATCATTGTGATGACATGTGTCCTGGAACACTGTGATGACACGGTTCATCAAGTATTGTTATGACAAGGGTCATAGCGAATTGTGTTAACAGGTGTCATGGGGCATTGTGATGACATTGGTCATCTTGCATTGTGATGAGAGTGGTCATGTAGAATTTTAATTAAAGGTATCATGGAGCACTGTGATGACAAAGGCCAAGGAACATTGTGATGACAAGTGTCATTCAGCAATGTGATGACACGGGAATGGAGCATTATGATGACAAGTGTTCTGGAGCATTGTGATGACAAGGGTATGGAGCATTGTGATTACAGGGACCATGGAGCATTGTGATGACAATGGCATGGAGCACTGTGATGACATTGGTCATTGAGCATTGTGATTACAAAGACCATGAGGCATTGTGATGACAGGGGCCTGGGAGCATTGTGATGACAATGGTCATCAAGCATTGTGATGACAGGGGTCATAGAGCATTGTGACGAGAAAGACCATGGAGCATGGTGATGACAGAGGCCATGAAACATTGTGATGACCAGGCCATGTACCATTGTGATGACAAGGGCAGGGAACCTTGTGGTGACCGGGGTCATGGAGCATTTTGATGACAACTTTCATGGAACGTTGTGATAACAGGGGTCATGGAGCATTGTGATGACAGCGGTCACAGAGAATTGGGATGAAACGTATCATGCAGCATTGTGATGACAACGGTCAGGGATCATTTTGATGACAGGGGTCATGGAATATTCTGATAACAAGTTTCATCAAGCATTTTGATGACAGGGGTCATGGAGCATTGTGTTGACACGGGCATGGAGCATGGTAATGATAGGATATCTGGAGCATTGTGATGAAAAGGGGATGGAGAATTTTGATGACAGGGTCCAAGGAGCATTGTGCTGACAATGGCATGGAGCATTGTGATGAAAGGTGACAAGTAGCATTGTGATCATATGGGCAGAGAACTTTGTGATGACAGGGGTCATGGAGCATTGTGATGAAAAGTGTCATGGAACATTGTACTGACAGGGATCATGGAGCTTTTTGGTAAGGGAGCCCTTGGAGATTGGTGGTGGCAGGCGTCATGGGGCATTGTGATGACAGCGGTCTTGGAGCATTGTGATGAAAGGGGTCATGGAGCACTGTGATTACAGGGGCCATGGAGCATTGTGAATACAAAGGCTATGGAGCATTGAGATGACAGGGTTCATGGAGCATTGTGATGAAAGTGATCATGGATCATTGTGATGACAAGTGTCCTGAAACCTTGTGATGACACGGTTCATGGAGCATTGTTATGACAAGGACCATGGCGAATTGTGATGACATCTGAAATGGGGCATTGTGATGACAGTGGTCACGTAGAATTGTGATGAAAGGTATCAAGGAGCACTGTGATGACAGGGGCCATGGAACATTGTGATGACAAAGGCCATGGAGCATTGTGATGACAAGTGTCATGGGACATTTTGATGACATTGGCATGGAACATTATGATGACAAGAGTTCTGGAGAATTTTGATGACAAGGGCATGGAGCATTGTGATGACAGGGCCCATGGAGCATTGTGACGAAGAGGGCAGGGAACATTGTGATGACTGGGTTCATGGAGCCTTGTGATGAAAGGGGCCATGGAGCACTGAGATGACAGGCGTCTTGAGGTATGGTGATGACAGTGGTCATGGAGCATTGTGATGAAAGAGATCATGGAGCAATATGATAAGAGGGGACATGGAGCATTGTGATGACAGGTGTATTGGAGCATTGTGATGAAAATATTAATGGATCATTGTGATGACATGTGTCCTGGAACACTGTGATGACACGGTTCATCGAGTATTGTGATGACAAGGGTCATAGCGAATTGTGATAACAGGTGTCATGGGGCATTGTGATGACATTGGTCATCTTGCATTGTGATGAGAGTGGTCATGTAGAATTTTGATTAAAGGTATCATGGAGCACTGTGATGACAAAGGCCAAGGAACATTGTGATGACAAGTGTCATTCAGCAATGTGATGACACGGGAATGGAGCATTATGATGAGAAGTGTTCTGGAGCATTGTGATGACAAGGGTATGGAGCATTGTGATTACAGGGACCATGGAGCATTGTGATGACAACGGCATGGAGCACTGTGATGACATTGGTCATTGAGCATTGTGATTACAAAGACCATGAGGCATTGTGATGACAGGGGCCTGGGAGCATTGTGATGACAATGGTCATGAAGCATTGTGATGACAGGGGTCATAGAGCATTGTGATGAGAAAGACCATGGAGCATGGTGATGACAGAGGCCATGGAACATTGTGATGACCAGACCATGTACCATTGTGATGACAAGGGCAGGGAACCTTGTGGTGACCGGGGTCATGGAGCATTTTGATGACAACTTTCATGGAACGTTGTGATGACAGGGGTCATGGAGCATTGTGATGAAAGAGATCATGGAGCAATATGATAAGAGGGGACATGGAGCATTGTGATGACAGGTGTATTGGAGCATTGTGATGAAAATATTAATGGATCATTGTGATGACATGTGTCCTGGAACACTGTGATGACACGGTTCATCGAGTAGTGTGATGACAAGGGTCATAGCGAATTGTGATAACATGTGTCATGGGGCATTGTGATGACATTGATCATCTAGGAATTGTGATGGAAGGTATCATGGAGCACTGTGATGACTGGGGGCATGAAGCATTGTTATGAAAATTGTCCTGGATTATTGTGATGACAGCAGTCATGGAGAATTGGGATGACAGGGATTATGCAGCATTGTGTTGACATGGGTATGGACTATTGTGATGACAATGGTCATGGAGCAATGTGATGAAAGTTTTCATGGAATATCGTGATGAAAAGTGCCTGGGAGCATTGTGACGATAAAGGCCATGGAGCATTGTGATGACAAGTGTCATGGAGCATTGTAATGAAAGCTTTCATTGTGCACTGTGATGACAAGGGGGATGGAGTATTGTGATGAAACTGGTCCTGGAACATTGTGATAACAAAAGCCATGGAGCATTGTGATGACAGGCATCATGGAGAATTGTGAAGAAAGGGGCCATGGGGAATTGTAATGACAATAGAGAAATGTGATGAAAATGGTCAGCGAGCATAGTGATTAAAGTGGTCATTGAGAATTGTGATGAAAAGTGACATAGAGCATTGTGATGACAAAGGTCATGGAGAACTGTGATGACCAGGGTCATGTAGCATTGTGATGACACGTTCATGGAACATTGTGATGACAAGAATTCTGGAGCATTGTGATGACAAGGGCCATGGAGCATTGGGATGCCACGGTCATGGAACATTGTGATGACAAAATTCTGTAGCTTTGTGAGGAAAAAGGCATGGAGCATTGTGATTATAGGGGCCATGGAGCATTTTGATGACATGGGCAGGGAACACTGTGATGACAGGTGTTATGGAGCAATGGGATGACAAGTGTCATGGAGCACTGTGATGAGAGGGGCCTTGGAGAATTGTGATGACAGGAGTCATGAGGCATTGAGATGGCAGTGGTCATGGAGCATTATGATGAAAGGTGTTATGGAGCACTGTGATTACAGGGGCCATGGAGCATTGTGAATACAAAGGCCATGGAGCATTGAGATGACAGTGGTCATGGAGCATTGTGATGAAAGTGGTAATGGATCATTGTGATGCCAAGTGTCCTGGGACCCTGTGATGACATGGTTCATGGAGCATTGTGATGACAATGGTCATGGCGAATTGTGATGACAATGTCATGGGGCATTGTGATGGCAGTGGTCATCTAGAAATGTGATTAAAGTTATTATGGAGCACAGTAATGAGAGGGGCCATGGAGCATTGTGATGACAAGTCTCATGGAGCATTGTGATGACAGGTGTCATGGAGCATCGTGATGACAAATGCCATTGAGAATTGTGATCAGAGGTGACATTGGGCATTGTGATGAAAGGGGTCATGGAGTACTGGGAGTACAGGGGCCATGGAGCCTTGTGATAACAAGTGACATGGAGAATAGTGATGACAGGCATCATAGAGCATTGTGATGACAAGTGCCATTTAGCATTTTGATGACAGAGGTCATCAGGCACTGTGTTGACGGGGGTCACGGAGCATTGTGATGACAAAGGCCATAGAGCATTGTGATGAGAGGGGTCATGGAGCATTGTGATGACATGGGCCATGGAGCATTGTGAAGACAAGATTCATGGAGCATTGTGATGACACGGGCATGAAGCATGGTGATGACAACAGACCTGGAGCATTGTGATGACAAGGGCATGGAGCATTGTGATTACAGGAGACTTGGGTCATTGTGATGAAATTGGCAGGGATCATTGTGATTAGAGGGATCATGGAGCATTGTGATGACAAGTGTCATGCAATATTGTGCTGACACAGATCATGGAGCATTTTGATGAGAGTGGCCTTGGAGCACAGTGATGAGAGACGTCATGGGGCATTATGGTGACAGTGGTCAAGGAGCATTGTGATGAAAGTGTTCATGGAGCAACGCGATTATCGGGACAATGGAGCATTGTGAATACAAAGGCCATGGAACATTGAGATAACAGAGTTCATGGAGCATTGTGATGACAAGGGTCTTGGGAGCTACTGATGACACGTTTCATACAGCATTGAGATGACAAGGGCCAAGGCGAATTGTGATGACACGTGTCATGGGGCATTGTGATGACATTGGTCATCTTGCATTGTGATGAGAGTGGTCATGTAGAATTTTGATTAAAGGTATCATGGAGCACTGTGATGACAAAGGCCAAGGAACATTGTGATGACAAGTGTCATTCAGCAATGTGATGACACGGGAATGGAGCATTATGATGACAAGTGTTCTGGAGCATTGTGATGACAAGGGTATGGAGCATTGTGATTACAGGGACCATGGAGCATTGTGATGACAACGGCATGGAGCACTGTGATGACATTGGTCATTGAGCATTGTGATTACAAAGACCATGAGGCATTGTGATGACAGGGGCCTTGGAGCATTGTGATGACAATGGTCATCAAGCATTGTGATGACAGGGGTCATAGAGCATTGTGATGAGAAAGACCATGGAGCATGGTGATGACAGAGGCCATGGAACATTGTGATGACCAGGCCATGTACCATTGTGATGACAAGGGCAGGGAACCTTGTGGTGACCGGGGTCATGGAGCATTTTGATGACAACTTTCATGGAACGTTGTGATGACAGGTGTCATGGAGCATTGTGATGAAAGTTGTCCTGGAGCATTGTGATGACAGCGGTCACAGAGAATTGGGATGAAAGGTATCATGCACCATTGTGATGACAACGGTCAGGGATCATTTTGATGACAGGGTCATGGAACATTCTGATAACAAGGTTCATAAAGCATTTTGATGACAGGGGTCATGGAGCATTGTGTTGACACGAGCATGGAGCATTGTAATGATAGGATATCTGGAGCATTGTGATGAAAAGGGGATGGAGCATTTTGATGACAGGGTCCAAGGAGCATTGTGCTGACAATGGCATGGAGCATTGTGATGAAAAGGGTACTGGAGCACTGTGAGGAAAGGAATCATGGATCATTGTGATGACAGGGGTCATGGAGCTTTGTGATGACAAGGGTCATGGAGCATTGTGATGACACGGTCAAGGAACATTGCGATGACAAGAATTCTGGAGCATTGTGATGAAAGGGCATGGTACATTGTGATGAAAGGTGACAAGGAGCATTGTGACGATATGGGCAGAGAACTTTTTGATGACAGGGGTCATGGAGCATTGTGATAAAAAGTGTCATGGAACATTGTACTGACAGGGATCATGGAGCTTTTTGGTAAGAGAGGTCTTGGAGATTTGTGAAGGCAGGCGTCATGGGGCATTGTGATGACAGCGGTCTTGGAGCATTGGAATGAAAGGGGTCATGGAGCTCTGTGATTACAGGGGCCATGGAGCATTGTGAATACAAAGGCCATGGAGCATTGAGATGACAGGGTTCATGGAGCATTGTGATGAAAGTGATCATGGATCATTGTGATGACAAGTGTCCTGGAACCTTGTGATGACACAGTTCATGGAGCATTGTGATGACAAGGACCATGGCGAATTGTGGTATCATCTGTCATGGGGCATTGTGATGACAGTGGTCATGTAGAATTGTATTGAAAGGTAACATGGAGCACTCTGATGACAGGGGCCATGGAACATTGTCATGACAAAGGCCATGGAGCATTGTGATGACAAGTGTCATGGGGCATTTTGATGACATTGGCATGGAGCATTATGATGACAAGAGATCTGGAGCATTTTGATGACCAGGGCATGGAGCATTGTGATGAAAATTGTCCTGGAGCATTGTGATGACAGCGGTCACAGAGGATTGGGATGAAAGGTATCATGCAGGATTGCGATGACAACGGTCAGGGATCATTTTGATGACAGGGGTCATGGAACATTCTGATAACAAGTTTCATCAAGCATTTTGATGACAGGGGTCATGGAGCATTGTGTTGACACGGGCATGGAGCATTGTAATGATAGGATATCTGGAGCATTGTGATGAAAAGGGGATGGAGCATTTTGATGACAGGGTCCAAGGAGAATTGTGCTGACAATGGCATGGAGCATTGTGATGAAAAGGGTACTGGAGCACTGTGAGGAAAGGAATCATGGATCATTGTGATGCCAGGGGTCATGGAGCTTTGTGATGACACGGGTCATGGAGCATTGTGATGACACGGTCAAGGAACATTGTGATGACAAGAAATCTGGAGCATTGTGATGAAAGGGCATGGAGCATTGCGATGAAAGGTGACAAGTAGCATTGTGATGATATGGGCAGAGAACTTTGTGATGACATGGGTCATGGAGCATTATGATGAAAAGTGTCATGGAACATTGTACTGACAGGGATCATGGAGCTTTTTGGTAAGGGAGCCCTTGGAGATTGGTGGTGGCAGGCGTCATGGGGCATTGTGATGACAGCGGTCTTGGAGCATTGTGATGAAAGGGGTCATGGAGCACTGTGATTACAGGGGCCATGGAGCATTGTAAATACAAAGGCTATGGAGCATTGAGATGACAGGGTTCATGGAGCATTGTGATGAATGTGATCATGGATCATTGTGATGACAAGTGTCCTGAAACCTTGTGATGACACGGTTCATGGAGCATTGTTATGACAAGGACCATGGCGAATTGTGATGACATCTGAAATGGGGCATTGTGATGACAGTGGTCATGTAGAATTGTGATGAAAGGTATCAAGGAGCACTATGATGACAGGGGCCATGGAGCATTGTGATGACAAGTGTCATGGGACATTTTGATGACATTGGCATGGAACATTATGATGACAAGAGTTCTGGAGAATTTTGATGACAAGGGCATGGAGCATTGTGATGACAGGGCCCATGGAGCATTGTGACGAAGAGGGCAGGGAACATTGTGATGACTGGGTTCATGGAGCCTTGTGATGAAAGGGGCCATGGAGCACTGAGATGACAGGCGTCTTGAGGTATGGTGATGACAGTGGTCATGGAGCATTGTGATGAAAGAGATCATGGAGCAATATGATAAGAGGGGACATGGAGCATTGTGATGACAGGTGTATTGGAGCATTGTGATGAAAATATTAATGGATCATTGTGATGACATGTGTCCTGGAACACTGTGATGACACGGTTCATCAAGTATTGTTATGACAAGGGTCATAGCGAATTGTGATAACAGGTGTCATGGGGCATTGTGATGACATTGGTCATCTTGCATTGTGATGAGAGTGGTCATGTAGAATTTTGATTAAAGGTATCATGGAGCACTGTGATGACAAAGGCCAAGGAACATTGTGATGACAAGTGTCATTCAGCAATGTGATGACACGGGAATGGAGCATTATGATGACAAGTGTTCTGGAGCATTGTGATGACAAGGGTATGGAGCATTGTGATTACAGGGACCATGGAGCATTGTGATGACAATGGCATGGAGCACTGTGATGACATTGGTCATTGAGCATTGTGATTACAAAGACCATGAGGCATTGTGATGACAGGGGCCTGGGAGCATTGTGATGACAATGGTCATGAAGCATTGTGATGACAGGGGTCATAGAGCATTGTGATGAGAAAGACCATGGAGCATGGTGATGACAGAGGCCATGGAACATTGTGATGACCAGGCCATGTACCATTGTGATGACAAGGGCAGGGAACCTTGTGGTGACCGGGGTCATGGAGCATTTTGATGACAACTTTCATGGAACGTTGTGATGACAGGGGTCATGGAGCATTGTGATGAAAGTTGTCCTGGAGCATTGTGATGACAGCGGTCACAGAGAATTGGGATGAAAGGTATCATGCACCATTGTGATGACAACGGTCAGGGATCATTTTGATGACAGGGGTCATGGAACATTCTGATAACAAGGTTCATAAAGCATTTTGATGACAGGGGTCATGGAGCATTGTGTTGACACGAGCATGGAGCATTGTAATGATAGGATATCTGGAGCATTGTGATGAAAAGGGGATGGAGCATTTTGATGACAGGGTCCAAGGAGAATTGTGCTGACAATGGCATGGAGCATTGTGATGAAAAGGGTACTGGAGCACTGTGAGGAAAGGAATCATTGGTCATTGTGATTACAGGGGTCATGGAGCTTTGTGATGACAAGTGTCATGGAGCATTGTGATGACACGGTCAAGGAACATTGCGATGACAAGAATTCTGGAGCATTGTGATGAAAGGGCATGGTGCATTGTGATGAAAGGTGACAAGGAGCATTGTGACGATATGGGCAGAGAACTTTTTGATGACAGGGGTCATGGAGCATTGTGATAAAAAGTGTCATGGAACATTGTACTGACAGGGATCATGGAGCTTTTTGGTAAGAGAGGTCTTGGAGATTTGTGAAGGCAGGCGTCATGGGGCATTGTGATGACAGCGGTCTTGGAGCATTGGGATGAAAGGGGTCATGGAGCTCTGTGATTACAGGGGCCATGGAGCATTGTGAATACAAAGGCCATGGAGCATTGAGATGACAGGGTTCATGGAGCATTGTGATGAAAGTGATCATGGATCATTGTGATGACAAGTGTCCTGGAACCTTGTGATGACACAGTTCATGGAGCATTGTGATGACAAGGACCATGGCGAATTGTGGTATCATCTGTCATGGGGCATTGTGATGACAGTGGTCATGTAGAATTGTATTGAAAGGTAACATGGAGCACTCTGATGACAGGGGCCATGGAACATTGTGATGACAAAGGCCATGGAGCATTGTGATGACAAGTGTCATGGGGCATTTTGATGACATTGGCATGGAGCATTATGATGACAAGAGATCTGGAGCATTTTGATGACCAGGGCATGGAGCATTGTGATGAAAATTGTCCTGGAGCATTGTGATGACAGCGGTCACAGAGGATTGGGATGAAAGGTATCATGCAGGATTGCGATGACAACGGTCAGGGATCATTTTGATGACAGGGGTCATGGAACATTCTGATAACAAGTTTCATCAAGCATTTTGATGACAGGGGTCATGGAGCATTGTGTTGACACGGGCATGGAGCATTGTAATGATAGGATATCTGGAGCATTGTGATGAAAAGGGGATGGAGCATTTTGATGACAGGGTCCAAGGAGAATTGTGCTGACAATGGCATGGAGCATTGTGATGAAAAGGGTACTGGAGCACTGTGAGGAAAGGAATCATGGATCATTGTGATGCCAGGGGTCATGGAGCTTTGTGATGACACGGGTCATGGAGCATTGTGATGACACGGTCAAGGAACATTGTGATGACAAGAAATCTGGAGCATTGTGATGAAAGGGCATGGAGCATTGCGATGAAAGGTGACAAGTAGCATTGTGATGATATGGGCAGAGAACTTTGTGATGACAGGGGTCATGGAGCATTATGATGAAAAGTGTCATGGAACATTGTACTGACAGGGATCATGGAGCTTTTTGGTAAGGGAGCCCTTGGAGATTGGTGGTGGCAGGCGTCATGGGGCATTGTGATGACAGCGGTCTTGGAGCATTGTGATGAAAGGGGTCATGGAGCACTGTGATTACAGGGGCCATGGAGCATTGTAAATACAAAGGCTATGGAGCATTGAGATGACAGGGTTCATGGAGCATTGTGATGAATGTGATCATGGATCATTGTGATGACAAGTGTCCTGAAACCTTGTGATGACACGGTTCATGGAGCATTGTTATGACAAGGACCATGGCGAATTGTGATGACATCTGAAATGGGGCATTGTGATGACAGTGGTCATGTAGAATTGTGATGAAAGGTATCAAGGAGCACTATGATGACAGGGGCCATGGAGCATTGTGATGACAAGTGTCATGGGACATTTTGATGAAATTGGCATGGAACATTATGATGACAAGAGTTCTGGAGAATTTTGATGACAAGGGCATGGAGCATTGTGATGACAGGGCCCATGGAGCATTGTGACGAAGAGGGCAGGGAACATTGTGATGACTGGGTTCATGGAGCCTTGTGATGAAAGGGGCCATGGAGCACTGAGATGACAGGCGTCTTGAGGTATGGTGATGACAGTGGTCATGGAGCATTGTGATGAAAGAGATCATGGAGCAATATGATAAGAGGGGACATGGAGCATTGTGATGACAGGTGTATTGGAGCATTGTGATGAAAATATTAATGGATCATTGTGATGACATGTGTCCTGGAACACTGTGATGACACGGTTCATCAAGTATTGTTATGACAAGGGTCATAGCGAATTGTGATAACAGGTGTCATGGGGCATTGTGATGACATTGGTCATCTTGCATTGTGATGAGAGTGGTCATGTAGAATTTTGATTAAAGGTATCATGGAGCACTGTGATGACAAAGGCCAAGGAACATTGTGATGACAAGTGTCATTCAGCAATGTGATGACACGGGAATGGAGCATTATGATGACAAGTGTTCTGGAGCATTGTGATGACAAGGGTATGGAGCATTGTGATTACAGGGACCATGGAGCATTGTGATGACAATGGCATGGAGCACTGTGATGACATTGGTCATTGAGCATTGTGATTACAAAGACCATGAGGCATTGTGATGACAGGGGCCTGGGAGCATTGTGATGACAATGGTCATCAAGCATTGTGATGACAGGGGTCATAGAGCATTGTGATGAGAAAGACCATGGAGCATGGTGATGACAGAGGCCATGGAACATTGTGATGACCAGGCCATGTACCATTGTGATGACAAGGGCAGGGAACCTTGTGGTGACCGGGGTCATGGGGCATTTTGATGACAACTTTCATGGAACGTTGTGATGACAGGGGTCATGGAGCATTGTGATGACAGCGGTCACAGAGAATTGGGATGAAACGTATCATGCAGCATTGTGATGACAACGGTCAGGGATCATTTTGATGACAGGGGTCATGGAATATTCTGATAACAAGTTTCATCAAGCATTTTGATGACAGGGGTCATGGAGCATTGTGTTGACACGGGCATGGAGCATGGTAATGATAGAATATCTGGAGCATTGTGATGAAAAGGGGATGGAGAATTTTGATGACAGGGTCCAAGGAGCATTGTGCTGACAATGGCACGGAGCATTGTGATGAAAGGTGACAGGTAGCATTGTGATGATATGGGCAGAGAATTTTGTGATGACAGGGGTGATGGAGCATTGTGATGAAAAGTGTCATGGAACATTGTACTGACAGGGATCATGGAGCTTTTTGGTAAGGGAGCCCTTGGAGATTGGTGGTGGCAGGCGTCATGGGGCATTGTGATGACAGCGGTCTTGGAGCATTGTGATGAAAGGGGTCATGGAGCACTGTGATTACAGGGGCCATGGAGCATTGTGAATACAAAGGCTATGGAGCATTGAGATGACAGGGTTCATGGAGCATTGTGATGAAAGTGATCATGGATCATTGTGATGACAAGTGTCCTGAAACCTTGTGATGACACGGTTCATGGAGCACTGTTATGACAAGGACCATGGCGAATTGTGATGACATCTGAAATGGGGCATTGTGATGACAGTGGTCACGTAGAATTGTGATGAAAGGTATCAAGGAGCACTGTGATGACAGGGGCCATGGAACATTGGGATGACAAAGGCCATGGAGCATTGTGATGACAAGTGTCATGGGACATTTTGATGACATTGGCATGGAACATTATGATGACAAGAGTTCTGGAGAATTTTGATGACAAGGGCATGGAGCATTGTGATGACAGGGCCCATGGAGCATTGTGACGAAGAGGGCAGGGAACATTGTGATGACTGGGTTCATGGAGCCTTGTGATGAAAGGGGCCATGGAGCACTGAGATAACAGGCGTCTTGAGGTATGGTGATGACAGTGGTCATGGAGCATTGTGATGAAAGAGATCATGGAGCAATATGATAAGAGGGGACATGGAGCATTGTGATGACAGGTGTATTGGAGCATTGTGATGAAAATATTAATGGATCATTGTGATGACATGTGTCCTGGAACACTGTGATGACACGGTTCATCGAGTATTGTGATGACAAGGGTCATAGCGAATTGTGATAACATGTGTCATGGGGCATTGTGATGACATTGATCATCTAGGAATTGTGATGGAAGGTATCATAGAGCACTGTGATGACTGGGGGCATGAAGCATTGTTATGAAAATTGTCCTGGATTATTGTGATGACAGCAGTCATGGAGAATTGGGATGACAGGGATTATGCAGCATTGTGTTGACATGGGTATGGACTATTGTGATGACAATGGTCATGGAGCAATGTGATGAAAGTTTTCATGGAATATCGTGATGAAAAGTGCCTGGGAGCATTGTGACGATAAAGGCCATGGAGCATTGTGATGACAAGTGTCATGGAGCATTGTAATGAAAGCTTTCATTGTGCACTGTGATGACAAGGGGGATGGAGTATTGTGATGAAACTGGTCCTGGAACATTGTGATAACAAAAGCCATGGAGCATTGTGATGACAGGCATCATGGAGAATTGTGAAGAAAGGGGCCATGGGGAATTGTAATGACAATAGAGAAATGTGATGAAAATGGTCAGCGAGCATAGTGATTAAAGTGGTCATTGAGAATTGTGATGAAAAGTGACATAGAGCATTGTGATGACAAAGGTCATGGAGAACTGTGATGACCAGGGTCATGTAGCATTGTGATGACACGTTCATGGAACATTGTGATGACAAGAATTCTGGAGCATTGTGATGACAAGGGCCATGGAGCATTGGGATGCCACGGTCATGGAACATTGTGATGACAAAATTCTGTAGCTTTGTGAGGAAAAAGGCATGGAGCATTGTGATTATAGGGGCCATGGAGCATTTTGATGACATGGGCAGGGAACACTGTGATGACAGGTGTTATGGAGCAATGGGATGACAAGTGTCATGGAGCACTGTGATGAGAGGGGCCTTGGAGAATTGTGATGACAGGAGTCATGAGGCATTGAGATGGCAGTGGTCATGGAGCATTATGATGAAAGGTGTTATGGAGCACTGTGATTACAGGGGCCATGGAGCATTGTGAATACAAAGGCCATGGAGCATTGAGATGACAGTGGTCATGGAGCATTGTGATGAAAGTGGTAATGGATCATTGTGATGCCAAGTGTCCTGGGACCCTGTGATGACATGGTTCATGGAGCATTGTGATGACAATGGTCATGGCGAATTGTGATGACAATGTCATGGGGCATTGTGATGGCAGTGGTCATCTAGAAATGTGATTAAAGTTATTATGGAGCACAGTAATGAGAGGGGCCATGGAGCATTGTGATGACAAGTCTCATGGAGCATTGTGATGACAGGTGTCATGGAGCATCGTGATGACAAATGCCATTGAGAATTGTGATCAGAGGTGACATTGGGCATTGTGATGAAAGGGGTCATGGAGTACTGGGAGTACAGGGGCCATGGAGCCTTGTGATAACAAGTGACATGGAGAATAGTGATGACAGGCATCATAGAGCATTGTGATGACAAGTGCCATTTAGCATTTTGATGACAGAGGTCATCAGGCACTGTGTTGACGGGGGTCACGGAGCATTGTGATGACAAAGGCCATAGAGCATTGTGATGAGAGGGGTCATGGAGCATTGTGATGACATGGGCCATGGAGCATTGTGAAGACAAGATTCATGGAGCATTGTGATGACACGGGCATGAAGCATGGTGATGACAACAGACCTGGAGCATTGTGATGACAAGGGCATGGAGCATTGTGATTACAGGAGACTTGGGTCATTGTGATGAAATTGGCAGGGATCATTGTGATTAGAGGGATCATGGAGCATTGTGATGACAAGTGTCATGCAATATTGTGCTGACACAGATCATGGAGCATTTTGATGAGAGTGGCCTTGGAGCACAGTGATGAGAGACGTCATGGGGCATTATGGTGACAGTGGTCAAGGAGCATTGTGATGAAAGTGTTCATGGAGCAACGCGATTATCGGGACAATGGAGCATTGTGAATACAAAGGCCATGGAACATTGAGATAACAGAGTTCATGGAGCATTGTGATGACAAGGGTCTTGGGAGCTACTGATGACACGTTTCATACAGCATTGAGATGACAAGGGCCAAGGCGAATTGTGATGACACGTGTCATGGGGCATTGTGATGACATTGGTCATCTTGCATTGTGATGAGAGTGGTCATGTAGAATTTTGATTAAAGGTATCATGGAGCACTGTGATGACAAAGGCCAAGGAACTTTGTGATGACAAGTGTCATTCAGCAATGTGATGACACGGGAATGGAGCATTATGATGACAAGTGTTCTGGAGCATTGTGATGACAAGGGTATGGAGCATTGTGATTACAGGGACCATGGAGCATTGTGATGACAACGGCATGGAGCACTGTGATGACATTGGTCATTGAGCATTGTGATTACAAAGACCATGAGGCATTGTGATGACAGGGGCCTTGGAGCATTGTGATGACAATGGTCATCAAGCATTGTGATGACAGGGGTCATAGAGCATTGTGATGAGAAAGACCATGGAGCATGGTGATGACAGAGGCCATGGAACATTGTGATGACCAGGCCATGTACCATTGTGATGACAAGGTCAGGGAACCTTGTGGTGACCGGGGTCATGGAGCATTTTGATGACAACTTTCATGGAACGTTGTGATGACAGGTGTCATGGAGCATTGTGATGAAAGTTGTCCTGGAGCATTGTGATGACAGCGGTCACAGAGAATTGGGATGAAAGGTATCATGCATAATTGTGATGACAACGGTCAGGGATCATTTTGATGACAGGGGTCATGGAACATTCTGATAACAAGGTTCATAAAGCATTTTGATGACAGGGGTCATGGAGCATTGTGTTGACACGAGCATGGAGCATTGTAATGATAGGATATCTGGAGCATTGTGATGAAAAGGGGATGGAGCATTTTGATGACAGGGTCCAAGGAGAATTGTGCTGACAATGGCATGGAGCATTGTGATGAAAAGGGTACTGGAGCACTGTGAGGAAAGGAATCATGGATCATTGTGATGACAGGGGTCATGGAGCTTTGTGATGACAAGGGTCATGGAGCATTGTGATGACACGGTCAAGGAACATTGCGATGACAAGAATTCTGGAGCATTGTGATGAAAGGGCATGGTGCATTGTGATGAAAGGTGACAAGTAGCATTGTGACGATATGGGCAGAGAACTTTTTGATGACAGGGGTCATGGAGCATTGTGATAAAAAGTGTCATGGAACATTGTACTGACAGGGATCATGTAGATTTATGGTAAGAGAGGTCTTGGAGATTTGTGAAGGCAGGCGTCATGGGGCATTGTGATGACAGCGGTCTTGGAGCATTGGGATGAAAGGGGTCATGGAGCTCTCTGATTACAGGGGCCATGGAGCATTGTGAATACAAAGGCCATGGAGCATTGAGATGACAGGGTTCATGGAGCATTGTGATGAAAGTGATCATGGATCATTGTGATGACAAGTGTCCTGGAACCTTGTGATGACACAGTTCATGGAGCATTGTGATGACAAGGACCATGGCGAATTGTGGTATCATCTGTCATGGGGCATTGTGATGACAGTGGTCATGTAGAATTGTATTGAAAGGTAACATGGAGCACTCTGATGACAGGGGCCATGGAACATTGTGATGACAAAGGCCATGGAGCATTGTGATGACAAGTGTCATGGGGCATTTTGATGACATTGGCATGGAGCATTATGATGACAAGAGATCTGGAGCATTTTGATGACCAGGGCATGGAGCATTGTGATGAAAGTTGTCCTGGAGCATTGTGATGACAGCGGTCACAGAGGATTGGGATGAAAGGTATCATGCAGGATTGCGATGACAACGGTCAGGGATCATTTTGATGACAGGGGTCATGGAACATTCTGATAACAAGTTTCATCAAGCATTTTGATGACAGGGGTCATGGAGCATTGTGTTGACACGGGCATGGAGCATTGTAATGATAGGATATCTGGAGCATTGTGATGAAAAGGGGATGGAGCATTTTGATGACAGGGTCCAAGTAGCATTGTGCTGACAATGGCATGGAGCATTGTGATGAAAAGGGTACTGGAGCACTGTGAGGAAAGGAATCATGGATCATTGTGATGCCAGGGGTCATGGAGCTTTGTGATGACACGGGTCATGGAGCATTGTGATGACACGGTCAAGGAACATTGTGATGACAAGAAATCTGGAGCATTGTGATGAAAGGGCATGGAGCATTGCGATGAAAGGTGACAAGTAGCATTGTGATGATATGGGCAGAGAACTTTGTGATGACAGGGGTCATGGAGCATTATGATGAAAAGTGTCATGGAACATTGTACTGACAGGGATCATGGAGCTTTTTGGTAAGGGAGCCCTTGGAGATTGGTGGTGGCAGGCGTCATGGGGCATTGTGATGACAGCGGTCTTGGAGCATTGTGATGAAAGGGGTCATGGAGCACTGTGATTACAGGGGCCATGGAGCATTGTAAATACAAAGGCTATGGAGCATTGAGATGACAGGGTTCATGGAGCATTGTGATGAATGTGATCATGGATCATTGTGATGACAAGTGTCCTGAAACCTTGTGATGACACGGTTCATGGAGCATTGTTATGACAAGGACCATGGCGAATTGTGATGACATCTGAAATGGGGCATTGTGATGACAGTGGTCATGTAGAATTGTGATGAAAGGTATCAAGGAGCACTGTGATGACAGGGGCCATGGAGCATTGTGATGACAAGTGTCATGGGACATTTTGATGACATTGGCATGGAACATTATGATGACAAGAGTTCTGGAGAATTTTGATGACAAGGGCATGGAGCATTGTGATGACAGGGCCCATGGAGCATTGTGACGAAGAGGGCAGGGAACATTGTGATGACTGGGTTCATGGAGCCTTGTGATGAAAGGGGCCATGGAGCACTGAGATGACAGGCGTCTTGAGGTATGGTGATGACAGTGGTCATGGAGCATTGTGATGAAAGAGATCATGGAGCAATATGATAAGAGGGGACATGGAGCATTGTAATGACAGGTGTATTGGAGCATTGTGATGAAAATATTAATGGATCATTGTGATGACATGTGTCCTGGAACACTGTGATGACACGGTTCATCGAGTATTGTGATGACAAGGGTCATAGCGAATTGTGATAACAGGTGTCATGGGGCATTGTGATGACATTGGTCATCTTGCATTGTGATGAGAGTGGTCATGTAGAATTTTGATTAAAGGTATCATGGAGCACTGTGATGACAAAGGCCAAGGAACATTGTGATGACAAGTGTCATTCAGCAATGTGATGACACGGGAATGGAGCATTATGATGACAAGTGTTCTGGAGCATTGTGATGACAAGGGTATGGAGCCTTGTGATTACAGGGACCATGGAGCATTGTGATGACAATGGCATGGAGCACTGTGATGACATTGGTCATTGAGCATTGTGATTACAAAGACCATGAGGCATTGTGATGACAGGGGCCTGGGAGCATTGTGATGACAATGGTCATCAAGCATTGTGATGACAGGGGTCATAGAGCATTGTGATGAGAAAGACCATGGAGCATGGTGATGACAGAGGCCATGGAACATTGTGATGACCAGGCCATGTACCATTGTGATGACAAGGGCAGGGAACCTTGTGGTGACCGGGGTCATGGAGCATTTTGATGACAACTTTCATGGAACGTTGTGATGACAGGGTTCATGGAGCATTGTGATGACAGCGGTCACAGAGAATTGGGATGAAACGTATCATGCAGCATTGTGATGACAATGGTCAGGGATCATTTTGATGACAGGGGTCATGGAATATTCTGATAACAAGTTTCATCAAGCATTTTGATGACAGGGGTCATGGAGCATTGTGTTGACACGGGCATGGAGCATGGTAATGATAGGATATCTGGAGCATTGTGATGAAAAGGGGATGGAGAATTTTGATGACAGGGTCCAAGGAGCATTGTGCTGACAATGGCATGGAGCATTGTGATGAAAGGTGACAAGTAGCATTGTGATGATATGGGCAGAGAACTTTGTGATGACAGGGGTCATGGAGCATTGTTATGAAAAGTGTCATGGAACATTGTACTGACAGGGATCATGGAGCTTTTTGGTAAGGGAGCCCTTGGAGATTGGTGGTGGCAGGCGTCATGGGGCATTGTGATGACAGCGGTCTTGGAGCATTGTGATGAAAGGGGTCATGGAGCACTGTGATTACAGGGGCCATGGAGCATTGTGAATACAAAGGCTATGGAGGATTGAGATGACAGGCTTCATGGAGCATTGTGATGAAAGTGATCATGGATCATTGTGATGACAAGTGTCCTGAAACCTTGTGATGACACGGTTCATGGAGCATTGTTATGACAAGGACCATGGCGAATTGTGATGACATCTGAAATGGGGCATTGTGATGACAGTGGTCATGTAGAATTGTGATGAAAGGTATCAAGGAGCACTGTGATGACAGGGGCCATGGAACATTGTGATGACAAAGGCCATGGAGCATTGTGATGACAAGTGTCATGGGACATTTTGATGACATTGGCATGGAACATTATGATGACAAGAGTTCTGGAGAATTTTGATGACAAGGGCATGGAGCATTGTGATGACAGGGCCCATGGAGCATTGTGACGAAGAGGGCAGGGAACATTGTGATGACTGGGTTCATGGAGCCTTGTGATGAAAGGGGCCATGGAGCACTGAGATGACAGGCGTCTTGAGGTATGGTGATGACAGTGGTCATGGAGCATTGTGATGAAAGAGATCATGGAGCAATATGATAAGAGGGGACATGGAGCATTGTGATGACAGGTGTATTGGAGCATTGTGATGAAAATATGAATGGATCATTGTGATGACATGTGTCCTGGAACACTGTGATGACACGGTTCATCGAGTAGTGTGATGACAAGGGTCATAGCGAATTGTGATAACATGTGTCATGGGGCATTGTGATGACATTGATCATCTAGGAATTGTGATGGAAGGTATCATGGAGCACTGTGATGACTGGGGGCATGAAGCATTGTTATGAAAATTGTCCTGGATTATTGTGATGACAGCAGTCATGGAGAATTGGGATGACAGGGATTATGCAGCATTGTGTTGACATGGGTATGGACTATTGTGATGACAATGGTCATGGAGCAATGTGATGAAAGTTTTCATGGAATATCGTGATGAAAAGTGCCTGGGAGCATTGTGACGATAAAGGCCATGGAGCATTGTGATGACAAGTGTCATGGAGCATTGTAATGAAAGCTTTCATTGTGCACTGTGATGACAAGGGGGATGGAGTATTGTGATGAAACTGGTCCTGGAACATTGTGATAACAAAAGCCATGGAGCATTGTGATGACAGGCATCATGGAGAATTGTGAAGAAAGGGGCCATGGGGAATTGTAATGACAATAGAGAAATGTGATGAAAATGGTCAGCGAGCATAGTGATTAAAGTGGTCATTGAGAATTGTGATGAAAAGTGACATAGAGCATTGTGATGACAAAGGTCATGGAGAACTGTGATGACCAGGGTCATGTAGCATTGTGATGACACGTTCATGGAACATTGTGATGACAAGAATTCTGGAGCATTGTGATGACAAGGGCCATGGAGCATTGGGATGCCACGGTCATGGAACATTGTGATGACAAAATTCTGTAGCTTTGTGAGGAAAAAGGCATGGAGCATTGTGATTATAGGGGCCATGGAGCATTTTGATGACATGGGCAGGGAACACTGTGATGACAGGTGTTATGGAGCAATGGGATGACAAGTGTCATGGAGCACTGTGATGAGAGGGGCCTTGGAGAATTGTGATGACAGGAGTCATGAGGCATTGAGATGGCAGTGGTCATGGAGCATTATGATGAAAGGTGTTATGGAGCACTGTGATTACAGGGGCCATGGAGCATTGTGAATACAAAGGCCATGGAGCATTGAGATGACAGTGGTCATGGAGCATTGTGATGAAAGTGGTAATGGATCATTGTGATGCCAAGTGTCCTGGGACCCTGTGATGACATGGTTCATGGAGCATTGTGATGACAATGGTCATGGCGAATTGTGATGACAATGTCATGGGGCATTGTGATGGCAGTGGTCATCTAGAAATGTGATTAAAGTTATTATGGAGCACAGTAATGAGAGGGGCCATGGAGCATTGTGATGACAAGTCTCATGGAGCATTGTGATGACAGGTGTCATGGAGCATCGTGATGACAAATGCCATTGAGAATTGTGATCAGAGGTGACATTGGGCATTGTGATGAAAGGGGTCATGGAGTACTGGGAGTACAGGGGCCATGGAGCCTTGTGATAACAAGTGACATGGAGAATAGTGATGACAGGCATCATAGAGCATTGTGATGACAAGTGCCATTTAGCATTTTGATGACAGAGGTCATCAGGCACTGTGTTGACGGGGGTCACGGAGCATTGTGATGACAAAGGCCATAGAGCATTGTGATGAGAGGGGTCATGGAGCATTGTGATGACATGGGCCATGGAGCATTGTGAAGACAAGATTCATGGAGCATTGTGATGACACGGGCATGTAGCATGGTGATGACAACAGACCTGGAGCATTGTGATGACAAGGGCATGGAGCATTGTGATTACAGGAGACTTGGGTCATTGTGATGAAATTGGCAGGGATCATTGTGATTAGAGGGATCATGGAGCATTGTGATGACAAGTGTCATGCAATATTGTGCTGACACAGATCATGGAGCATTTTGATGAGAGTGGCCTTGGAGCACAGTGATGAGAGACGTCATGGGGCATTATGGTGAGAGTGGTCAAGGAGCATTGTGATGAAAGTGTTCATGGAGCAACGCGATTATCGGGACAATGGAGCATTGTGAATACAAAGGCCATGGAACATTGAGATAACAGAGTTCATGGAGCATTGTGATGACAAGGGTCTTGGGAGCTACTGATGACACGTTTCATACAGCATTGAGATGACAAGGGCCAAGGCGAATTGTGATGACACGTGTCATGGGGCATTGTGATGACATTGGTCATCTTGCATTGTGATGAGAGTGGTCATGTAGAATTTTGATTAAAGGTATCATGGAGCACTGTGATGACAAAGGCCAAGGAACATTGTGATGACAAGTGTTATTCAGCAATGTGATGACACGGGAATGGAGCATTATGATGACAAGTGTTCTGGAGCATTGTGATGACAAGGGTATGGAGCATTGTGATTACAGGGACCATGGAGCATTGTGATGACAACGGCATGGAGCACTGTGATGACATTGGTCATTGAGCATTGTGATTACAAAGACCATGAGGCATTGTGATGACAGGGGCCTGGGAGCATTGTGATGACAATGGTCATCAAGCATTGTGATGACAGGGGTCATAGAGCATTGTGATGAGAAAGACCATGGAGCATGGTGATGACAGAGGCCATGGAACATTGTGATGACCAGGCCATGTACCATTGTGATGACAAGGGCAGGGAACCTTGTGGTGACCGGGGTCATGGAGCATTTTGATGACAACTTTCATGGAACGTTGTGATGACAGGGGTCATGGAGCATTGTGATGAAAGTTGTCCTGGAGCATTGTGATGACAGCGGTCACAGAGAATTGGGATGAAAGGTATCATGCACCATTGTGATGACAACGGTCAGGGATCATTTTGATGACAGGGGTCATGGAACATTCTGATAACAAGGTTCATAAAGCATTTTGATGACAGGGGTCATGGAGCATTGTGTTGACACGAGCATGGAGCATTGTAATGATAGGATATCTGGAGCATTGTGATGAAAAGGGGATGGAGCATTTTGATGACAGGGTCCAAGGAGAATTGTGCTGACAATGGCATGGAGCATTGTGATGAAAAAGGTACTGGAGCACTGTGAGGAAAGGAATCATGGATCATTGTGATGACAGGGGTCATGGAGCTTTGTGATGACAAGGGTCATGGAGCATTGTGATGACACAGTCAAGGAACATTGCGATGACAAGAATTCTGGAGCATTGTGATGAAAGGGCATGGTGCATTGTGATGAAAGGTGACAAGGAGCATTGTGACGATATGGGCAGAGAACTTTTTGATGACAGGGGTCATGGAGCATTGTGATAAAAAGTGTCATGGAACATTGTACTGACAGGGATCATGGAGCTTTTTGGTAAGAGAGGTCTTGGAGATTTGTGAAGGCAGGCGTCATGGGGCATTGTGATGACAGCGGTCTTGGAGCATTGGAATGAAAGGGGTCATGGAGCTCTGTGATTACAGGGGCCATGGAGCATTGTGAATACAAAGGCCATGGAGCATTGAGATGACAGGGTTCATGGAGCATTGTGATGAAAGTGATCATGGATCATTGTGATGACAAGTGTCCTGGAACCTTGTGATGACACAGTTCATGGAGCATTGTGATGACAAGGACCATGGCGAATTGTGGTATCATCTGTCATGGGGCATTTTGATGACATTGGCATGGAGCATTATGATGACAAGAGTTCTGGAGCATTTTGATGACCAGGGCATGGAGTATTGTGATGAAAGTTGTCCTGGAGCATTGTGATGACAGCGGTCACAGAGGATTGGGATGAAAGGTATCATGCAGCATTGCGATGACAACGGTCAGGGAACATTTTGATGACAGGGGTCATGGAACATTCTGATAACAAGTTTCATCAAGCATCTTGAGGACAGGGGTCATGGAGCATTGTGTTGACACGGGCATGGAGCATTGTAATCATAGGATATCTGGAGCATTGTGATGAAAAGGGGATGGAGCATTTTGATGACAGTGTCCAAGTAGCATTGTGCTGACAATGGCATGGAGCATTGTGATGAAAAGGGTATTGGAGCACTGTGGGGAAAGGAATCATGGATCATTGTGATGCCATGGGTCATGGAGCTTTGTGATGACACGGGTCATGGAGCATTGTGATGACACGGCCAAGGAACATTGTGATGACAAGAAATCTGGAGCATTGTGATGAAAGGGCATGGAGCATTGTGATGAAAGGTGACAAGTAGCATTGTGATGATATGGGCAGAGAACTTTGTGATGACAGGGGTCATGGAGCATTGTGATGAAAAGTGTCATGGAACATTGTACTGACAGGGATCATGGAGCTTTTTGGTAAGGGAGCCCTTGGAGATTGGTGGTGGCAGGCGTCATGGGGCATTGTGATGACAGCGGTCTTGGAGCATTGTGATGAAAGGGGTCATGGAGCACTGTGATTACAGGGGCCATGGAGCATTGTGAATACAAAGGCTATGGAGCATTGAGATGACAGGGTTCATGGAGCATTGTGATGAAAGTGATCATGGATCATTGTGATGACAAGTGTCCTGAAACCTTGTGATGACACGGTTCATGGAGCATTGTTATGACAAGGACCATGGCGAATTGTGATGACATCTGAAATGGGGCATTGTGATGACAGTGGTCATGTAGAATTGTGATGAAAGGTATCAAGGAGCACTGTGATGACAGGGGCCATGGAACATTGTGATGACAAAGGCCATGGAGCATTGTGATGACAAGTGTCATGGGACATTTTGATGACATTGGCATGGAACATTATGATGACAAGAGTTCTGGAGAATTTTGATGACAAGGGCATGGAGCATTGTGATGACAGGGCCCATGGAGCATTGTGACGAAGAGGGCAGGGAACATTGTGATGACTGGGTTCATGGAGCCTTGTGATGAAAGGGGCCATGGAGCACTGAGATGACAGGCGTCTTGAGGTATGGTGATGACAGTGGTCATGGAGCATTGTGATGAAAGAGATCATGGAGCAATATGATAAGAGGGGACATGGAGCATTGTGATGACAGGTGTATTGGAGCATTGTGATGAAAATATTAATGGATCATTGTGATGACATGTGTCCTGGAACACTGTGATGACACGGTTCATCGAGTATTGTGATGACAAGGGTCATAGCGAATTGTGATAACAGGTGTCATGGGGCATTGTGATGACATTGGTCATCTTGCATTGTGATGAGAGTGGTCATGTAGAATTTTGATTAAAGGTATCATGGAGCACTGTGATGACAAAGGCCAAGGAACATTGTGATGACAAGTGTCATTCAGCAATGTGATGACACGGGAATGGAGCATTATGATGACAAGTGTTCTGGAGCATTGTGATGACAAGGGTATGGAGCATTGTGATTACAGGGACCATGGAGCATTGTGATGACAACGGCATGGAGCACTGTGATGACATTGGTCATTGAGCATTGTGATCACAAAGACCATGAGGCATTGTGATGACAGGGGCCTGGGAGCATTGTGATGACAATGGTCATCAAGCATTGTGATGACAGGGGTCATAGAGCATTTTGATGAGAAAAACCATGGAGCATGGTGATGACAGAGGCCATGGAACATTGTGATGACCAGGCCATGTACCATTGTGATGACAAGGGCAGGGAACCTTGTGGTGACCGGGGTCATGGAGTATTTTGATGACAACTTTCATGGAACGTTGTGATGACAGGGGTCATGGAGCATTGTGATGAAAGTTGTCCTGGAGCATTGTGATGACAGCGGTCACAGAGAATTGGGATGAAAGGTATCATGCAGCATTGTGATGACAACGGTCAGGGATCATTTTGATGACAGGGGTCATGGAACATTCTGATAACAAGTTTCATCAAGCATTTTGATGACAGGGGTCATGGAGCATTGTGTTGACACGGGCATGGAGCATTGTAATCATAGGATATCTGGAGCATTGTGATGAAAAGGGGATGGAGCATTTTGATGACAGTGTCCAAGTAGCATTGTGCTGACAATGGCATGGAGCATTGTGATGAAAAGGGTATTGGAGCACTGTGGGGAAAGGAATCATGGATCATTGTGATGCCATGGGTCATGGAGCTTTGTGATGACACGGGTCATGGAGCATTGTGATGACACGGCCAAGGAACATTGTGATGACAAGAAATCTGGAGCATTGTGATGAAAGGGCATGGAGCATTGTGATGAAAGGTGACAAGTAGCATTGTGATGATATGGGCAGAGAACTTTGTGATGACAGGGGTCATGGAGCATTGTGATGAAAAGTGTCATGGAACATTGTACTGACAGGGATCATGGAGCTTTTTGGTAAGGGAGCCCTTGGAGATTGGTGGTGGCAGGCGTCATGGGGCATTGTGATGACAGCGGTCTTGGAGCATTGTGATGAAAGGGGTCATGGAGCACTGTGATTACAGGGGCCATGGAGCATTGTGAATACAAAGGCTATGGAGCATTGAGATGACAGGGTTCATGGAGCATTGTGATGAAAGTGATCATGGATCATTGTGATGACAAGTGTCCTGAAACCTTGTGATGACACGGTTCATGGAGCATTGTTATGACAAGGACCATGGCGAATTGTGATGACATCTGAAATGGGGCATTGTGATGACAGTGGTCATGTAGAATTGTGATGAAAGGTATCAAGGAGCACTGTGATGACAGGGGCCATGGAACATTGTGATGACAAAGGCCATGGAGCATTGTGATGACAAGTGTCATGGGACATTTTGATGACATTGGCATGGAACATTATGATGACAAGAGTTCTGGAGAATTTTGATGACAAGGGCATGGAGCATTGTGATGACAGGGCCCATGGAGCATTGTGACGAAGAGGGCAGGGAACATTGTGATGACTGGGTTCATGGAGCCTTGTGATGAAAGGGGCCATGGAGCACTGAGATGACAGGCGTCTTGAGGTATGGTGATGACAGTGGTCATGGAGCATTGTGATGAAAGAGATCATGGAGCAATATGATAAGAGGGGACATGGAGCATTGTGATGACAGGTGTATTGGAGCATTGTGATGAAAATATTAATGGATCATTGTGATGACATGTGTCCTGGAACACTGTGATAACACGGTTCATCGAGTATTGTGATGACAAGGGTCATAGCGAATTGTGATAACAGGTGTCATGGGGCATTGTGATGACATTGGTCATCTTGCATTGTGATGAGAGTGGTCATGTAGAATTTTGATTAAAGGTATCATGGAGCACTGTGATGACAAAGGCCAAGGAACATTGTGATGACAAGTGTCATTCAGCAATGTGATGACACGGGAATGGAGCATTATGATGACAAGTGTTCTGGAGCATTGTGATGACATGGGTATGGAACATTGTGATTACATGGACCATGGAGCATTGTGATGACAACGGCATGGAGCACTGTGATGACATTGGTCATTGAGCATTGTGATCACAAAGACCATGAGGCATTGTGATGACAGGGGCCTGGGAGCATTGTGATGACAATGGTCATCAAGCATTGTGATGACAGGGGTCATAGAGCATTTTGATGAGAAAAACCATGGAGCATGGTGATGACAGAGGCCATGGAACATTGTGATGACCAGGCCATGTACCATTGTGATGACAAGGGCAGGGAACCTTGTGGTGACCGGGGTCATGGAGCATTTTGATGACAACTTTCATGGAACGTTGTGATGACAGGGGTCATGGAGCATTGTGATGAAAGTTGTCCTGGAGCATTGTGATGACAGCGGTCACAGAGAATTGGGATGAAAGGTATCATGCAGCATTGTGATGACAACGGTCAGGGATCATTTTGATGACAGGGGTCATGGAACATTCTGATAACAAGTTTCATCAAGCATTTTGATGACAGGGGTCATGGAGCATTGTGTTGACACGGGCATGGAGCATTGTAATGATAGGATATCTGGAGCATTGTGATGAAAAGGGGATGGAGCATTTTGATGACAGTGTCCAAGTAGCATTGTGCTGACAATGGCATGGAGCATTGTGATGAAAAGGGTATTGGAGCACTGTGGGGAAAGGAATCATGGATCATTGTGATGCCATGGGTCATGGAGCTTTGTGATGACACGGGTCATGGAGCATTGTGATGACACGGCCAAGGAACATTGTGATGACAAGAAATCTGGAGCATTGTGATGAAAGGGCATGGAGCATTGTGATGAAAGGTGACAAGTAGCATTGTGATGATATGGGCAGAGAACTTTGTGATGACAGGGGTCATGGAGCATTGTGATGAAAAGTGTCATGGAACATTGTACTGACAGGGATCATGGAGCTTTTTGGTAAGGGAGCCCTTGGAGATTGGTGGTGGCAGGCGTCATGGGGCATTGTGATGACAGCGGTCTTGGAGCATTGTGATGAAAGGGGTCATGGAGCACTGTGATTACAGGGGCCATGGAGCATTGTGAATACAAAGGCTATGGAGCATTGAGATGACAGGGTTCATGGATCATTGTGATGAAAGTGATCATGGATCATTGTGATGACAAGTGTCCTGAAACCTTGTGATGACACGGTTCATGGAGCATTGTTATGACAAGGACCATGGCGAATTGTGATGACATCTGAAATGGGGCATTGTGATGACAGTGGTCATGTAGAATTGTGATGAAAGGTATCAAGGAGCACTGTGATGACAGGGGCCATGGAACATTGGGATGACAAAGGCCATGGAGCATTGTGATGACAAGTGTCATGGGACATTTTGATGACATTGGCATGGAACATTATGATGACAAGAGTTCTGGAGAATTTTGATGACAAGGGCATGGAGCATTGTGATGACAGGGCCCATGGAGCATTGTGACGAAGAGGGCAGGGAACATTGTGATGACTGGGTTCATGGAGCCTTGTGATGAAAGGGGCCATGGAGCACTGAGATGACAGGCGTCTTGAGGTATGGTGATGACAGTGGTCATGGAGCATTGTGATGAAAGAGATCATGGAGCAATATGATAAGAGGGGACATGGAGCATTGTGATGACAGGTGTATTGGAGCATTGTGATGAAAATATGAATGGATCATTGTGATGACATGTGTCCTGGAACACTGTGATGACACGGTTCATCGAGTATTGTGATGACAAGGGTCATAGCGAATTGTGATAACAGGTGTCATGGGGCATTGTCATGACATTGATCATCTAGGAATTGTGATGAAAGGTATCATGGAGCACTGTGATGACTGGGGGCGTGAAGCATTGTTATGAAAATTGTCCTGGATTATTGTGATGACAGCAGTCATGGAGAATTGGGATGACAGGGATTATGCAGCATTGTGTTGACATGGGTATGGACTATTGTGATGACAATGGTCATGGAGCAATGTGATGAAAGTTTTCATGGAATATCGTGATGAAAAGTGCCTGGGAGCATTGTGACGATAAAGGCCATGGAGCATTGTGATGACAAGTGTCATGGAGCATTGTAATGAAAGCTTTCATTGTGCACTGTGATGACAAGGGGGATGGAGTATTTTGATGAAACTGGTCCTGGAACATTGTGATAACAAAAGCCATGGAGCATTGTGATGACAGGCATCATGGAGAATTGTGAAGAAAGGGGCCATGGGGAATTGTAATGACAATAGAGAAATGTGATGAAAATGGTCAGCGAGCATAGTGATTAAAGTGGTCATTGAGAATTGTGATGAAAAGTGACATAGAGCATTGTGATGACAAAGGTCATGGAGAACTGTGATGACCAGGGTCATGTAGCATTGTGATGACACGTTCATGGAACATTGTGATGACAAGAATTCTGGAACATTGTGATGACAAGGGCCATGGAGCATTGGGATGCCACGGTCATGGAACATTGTGATGACAAAATTCTGTAGCTTTGTGAGGAAAAAGGCATGGAGCATTGTGATTATAGGGGACATGGAGCATTTTGATGACATGGGCAGGGAACACTGTGATGACAGGTGTTATGGAGCAATGGGATGACAAGTGTCATAGAGCACTGTGATGAGAGGGGCCTTGGAGAATTGTGATGACAGGCGTCATGAGGCATTGAGATGGCAGTGGTCATGGAGCATTATGATGAAAGGTGTTATGGAGCACTGTGATTACAGGGGCCATGGAGCATTGTGAATACAAAGGCCATGGAGCATTGAGATGACAGTGGTCATGGAGCATTGTGATGAAAGTGGTAATGGATCATTGTGAGGACAAGTGTCCTGGGACCCTGTGATGACATGGTTCATGGAGCATTGTGATGACAATGGTCATGGCGAATTGTGATGACAATGTCATGGGGCATTGTGATGGCAGTGGTCATCTAGAAATGTGATTAAAGTTATTATGGAGCACAGGAATGAGAGGGGCCATGGAGCATTGTGATGACAAGTCTCATGGAGCATTGTGATGACAGGTGTCATGGAGCATCGTGATGACAAATGCCATTGAGAATTGTGATCAGAGGTGACATTGGGCATTGTGATGAAAGGGGTCATGGAGTACTGGGAGTACAGGGGCCATGGAGCCTTGTGATAACAAGTGACATGGAGAATAGTGATGACAGGCATCATAGAGCATTGTGATGACAAGTGCCATTTAGCATTTTGATGACAGAGGTCATCAGGCACTGTGTTGACGGGGGTCACGGAGCATTGTGATGACAAAGGCCATAGAGCATTGTGATGAGAGGGGTCATGGAGCATTGTGATGACATGGGCCATGGAGCATTGTGAAGACAAGATTCATGGAGCATTGTGATGACACGGGCATGAAGCATGGTGATGACAACAGACCTGGAGCATTGTGATGACAAGGGCATGGAGCATTGTGATTACAGGAGACTTGGGTCATTGTGATGAAATTGGCAGGGATCATTGTGATTAGAGGGATCATGGAGCATTTTGATGACAAGTGTCATGCAATATTGTGCTGACACAGATCATGGAGCATTTTGATGAGAGTGGCCTTGGAGCACAGTGATGAGAGACGTCATGGGGCATTATGGTGACAGTGGTCAAGGAGCATTGTGATGAAAGTGTTCATGGAGCAACGCGATTATCGGGACAATGGAGCATTGTGAATACAAAGGCCATGGAACATTGAGATAACAGAGTTCATGGAGCATTGTGATGACAAGGGTCTTGGGAGCTACTGATGACACGTTTCATACAGCATTGAGATGACAAGGGCCAAGGCGAATTGTGATGACACGTGTCATGGGGCATTGTGATGACATTGGTCATCTTGCATTGTGATGAGAGTGGTCATGTAGAATTTTGATTAAAGGTATCATGGAGCACTGTGATGACAAAGGCCAAGGAACATTGTGATGACAAGAGTATGGAGCATTGTGATTACAGGGACCATGGAGCATTGTGATGACAACGGCATGGAGCACTGTGATGACATTGGTCATTGAGCATTGTGATTACAAAGACCATGAGGCATTGTGATGACAGGGGCCTTGGAGCATTGTGATGACAATGGTCATCAAGCATTGTAATGACAGGGGTCATAGAGCATTGTGATGAGAAAGACCATGGAGCATGGTGATGACAGAGGCCATGGAACATTGTGATGACCAGGCCATGTACCATTGTGATGACAAGGGCAGGGAACCTTGTGGTGACCGGGGTCATGGGGCATTTTGATGACAACTTTCATGGAACGTTGTGATGACAGGTGTCATGGAGCATTGTGATGAAAGTTGTCCTGGAGCATTGTGATGACAGCGGTCACAGAGAATTGGGATGTAAGGTATCATGCAGCATTGTGATGACAACGGTCAAGGATCATTTTGATGACAGGGGTCATGGAACATTCTGATAACAAGGTTCATAAAGCATTTTGATGACAGGGGTCATGGAGCATTGTGTTGACACGAGCATGGAGCATTGTAATGATAGGATATCTGGAGCATTGTGATGAAAAGGGGATGGAGCATTTTGATGACAGGGTCCAAGGAGAATTGTGCTGACAATGGCATGGAGCATTGTGATGAAAAGGGTACTGGAGCACTGTGAGGAAGGGAATCATGGATCATTGCGATGACAGGGGTCATGGAGCTTTGTGATGACAAGGGTCATGGAGCATTGTGATGAAAAGTGTCATGGAACATTGTACTGACAGGGATCATGGAGCTTTTTGGTAAGGGAGCCCTTGGAGATTGGTGGTGGCAGGCGTCATGGGGCATTGTGATGACAGCGGTCTTGGAGCATTGTGATGAAAGGGGTCATGGAGCACTGTGATTACAGGGGCCATGGAGCATTGTGAATACAAAGGCTATGGAGCATTGAGATGACAGGGTTCATGGAGCATTGTGATGAAAGTGATCATGGATCATTGTGATGACAAGTGTCCTGAAACCTTGTGATGACACGGTTCATGGAGCATTGTTATGACAAGGACCATGGCGAATTGTGATGACATCTGAAATGGGGCATTGTGATGACAGTGGTCATGTAGAATTGTGATGAAAGGTATCAAGGAGCACTGTGATGACAGGGGCCATGGAACATTGTGATGACAAAGGCCATGGAGCATTGTGATGACAAGTGTCATGGGACATTTTGATGACATTGGCATGGAACATTATGATGACAAGAGTTCTGGAGAATTTTGATGACAAGGGCATGGAGCATTGTGATGACAGGGCCCATGGAGCATTGTGACGAAGAGGGCAGGGAACATTGTGATGACTGGGTTCATGGAGCACTGTGATGAAAGGGGCCATGGAGCATTGAGATGACAGGCGTCTTGAGGTATGGTGATGACAGTGGTCATTGTGATGAAAGAGATCATGGAGCAATATGATAAGAGGGGACATGGAGCATTGTGATGACAGGTGTATTGGAGCATTGTGATGAAAATATTAATGGATCATTGTGATGACATGTGTCCTGGAACACTGTGATGACACGGTTCATCGAGTAGTGTGATGACAAGGGTCATAGCGAATTGTGATAACAGGTGTCATGGGGCATTGTGATGACATTGATCATCTAGGAATTGTGATGAAAGGTATCATGGAGCACTGTGATGACTGGGGGCATGAAGCATTGTTATGAAAATTGTCCTGGATTATTGTGATGACAGCAGTCATGGAGAATTGGGATGACAGGGATTATGCAGCATTGTGTTGACATGGGTATGGACTATTGTGATGACAATGGTCATGGAGCAATGTGATGAAAGTTTTCATGGAATATCGTGATGAAAAGTGCCTGGGAGCATTGTGACGATAAAGGCCATGGAGCATTGTGATGACAAGTGTCATGGAGCATTGTAATGAAAGCTTTCATTGTGCACTGTGATGACAAGGGGGATGGAGTATTGTGATGAAACTGGTCCTGGAACATTGTGATAACAAAAGCCATGGAGCATTGTGATGACAGGCATCATGGAGAATTGTGAAGAAAGGGGCCATGGGGAATTGTAATGACAATAGAGAAATGTGATGAAAATGGTCAGCGAGCATAGTGATTAAAGTGGTCATTGAGAATTGTGATGAAAAGTGACATAGAGCATTGTGATGACAAAGGTCATGGAGAACTGTGATGACCAGGGTCATGTAGCATTGTGATGACACGTTCATGGAACATTGTGATGACAAGAATTCTGGAGCATTGTGATGACAAGGGCCATGGAGCATTGGGATGCCACGGTCATGGAACATTGTGATGACAAAATTCTGGAGCTTTGTGAGGAAAAAGGCATGGAGCATTGTGATTATAGGGGACATGGAGCATTTTGATGACATGGGCAGGGAACACTGTGATGACAGGTGTTATGGAGCAATGGGATGACAAGTGTCATGGAGCACTGTGATGAGAGGGGCCTTGGAGAATTGTGATGACAGGCGTCATGAGGCATTGAGATGGCAGTGGTCATGGAGCATTATGATGAAAGGTGTTATGGAGCACTGTGATTACAGGGGCCATGGAGCATTGTGAATACAAAGGCCATGGAGCATTGAGATGACAGTGGTCATGGAGCATTGTGATGAAAGTGGTAATGGATCATTGTGATGCCAAGTGTCCTGGGACCCTGTGATGACATGGTTCATGGAGCATTGTGATGACAATGGTCATGGCGAATTGTGATGACAATGTCATGGGGCATTGTGATGGCAGTGGTCATCTAGAAATGTGATTAAAGTTATTATGGAGCACAGGAATGAGAGGGGCCAGGGAGCATTGTGATGACAAGTCTCATGGAGCATTGTGATGACAGGTGTCATGGAGCATCGTGATGACAAATGCCATTGAGAATTGTGATCAGAGGTGACATTGGGCATTGTGATGAAAGGGGTCATGGAGTACTGGGAGTACAGGGGCCATGGAGCCTTGTGATAACAAGTGACATGGAGAATAGTGATGACAGGCATCATAGAGCATTGTGATGACAAGTGCCATTTAGCATTTTGATGACAGGGGTCATCAGGCATTGTGTTGACGGGGGTCACGGAGCATTGTGATGACAAAGGCCATAGATCATTGTGATGAGAGGGGTCATGGAGCATTGTGATGACATGGGCCATGGAGCATTGTGAGGACAAGATTCATGGAGCATTGTGATGACACGGGCATGAAGCATGGTGATGACAACAGACCTGGAGCATTGTGATGACAAGGGCATGGAGCATTGTGATTACAGGAGACTTGGGTCATTGTGATGAAATTGGCAGGGATCATTGTGATTAGAGGGATCATGGAGCATTGTGATGACAAGTGTCATGCAATATTGTGCTGACACAGATCATGGAGCATTTTGATGAGAGTGGCCTTGGAGCACAGTGATGAGAGACGTCATGGGGCATTATGGTGACAGTGGTCAAGGAGCATTGTGATGAAAGTGTTCATGGAGCAACGCGATTATCGGGACAATGGAGCATTGTGAATACAAAGGCCATGGAACATTGAGATAACAGAGTTCATGGAGCATTGTGATGACAAGGGTCTTGGGAGCTACTGATGACACGTTTCATACAGCATTGAGATGACAAGGGCCAAGGCGAATTGTGATGACACGTGTCATGGGGCATTGTGATGACATTGGTCATCTTGCATTGTGATGAGAGTGGTCATGTAGAATTTTGATTAAAGGTATCATGGAGCACTGTGATGACAAAGGCCAAGGAACATTGTGATGACAAGAGTATGGAGCATTGTGATTACAGGGACCATGGAGCATTGTGATGACAACGGCATGGAGCACTGTGATGACATTGGTCATTGAGCATTGTGATTACAAAGACCATGAGGCATTGTGATGACAGGGGCCTTGGAGCATTGTGATGACAATGGTCATCAAGCATTGTGATGACAGGGGTCATAGAGCATTGTGATGAGAAAGACCATGGAGCATGGTGATGACAGAGGCCATGGAACATTGTGATGACCAGGCCATGTACCATTGTGATGACAAGGGCAGGGAAACTTGTGGTGACCGGGGTCATGGAGCATTTTGATGACAACTTTCATGGAACGTTGTGATGACAGGTGTCATGGAGAATTGTGATGAAAGTTGTCCTGGAGCATTGTGATGACAGCGGTCACAGAGAATTGGGATGAAAGGTATCATGCAGCATTGTGATGACAACGGTCAAGGATCATTTTGATGACAGGGGTCATGGAACATTCTGATAACAATGTTCATAAAGCATTTTGATGACAGGGGTCATGGAGCATTGTGTTGACACGAGCATGGAGCATTGTAATGATAGGATATCTGGAGCATTGTGATGAAAAGGGGATGGAGCATTTTGATGACAGGGTCCAAGGAGAATTGTGCTGACAATGGCATGGAGCATTGTGATGAAAAAGGTACTGGAGCACTGTGAGGAAGGGAATCATGGATCACTGTGATGACAGGGGTCATGCAGCTTTGTGATGACAAGGGTCATGGAGCATTGTGATGAAAAGTGTCATGGAACATTGTACTGACAGGGATCATGGAGCTTTTTGGTAAGGGAGCCCTTGGAGATTGGTGGTGGCAGGCGTCATGGGGCATTGTGATGACAGCGGTCTTGGAGCATTGTGATGAAAGGGGTCATGGAGCACTGTGATTACAGGGGCCATGGAGCATTGTGAATACAAAGGCTATGGAGCATTGAGATGACAGGGTTCATGGAGCATTGTGATGAAAGTGATCATGGATCATTGTGATGACAAGTGTCCTGAAACCTTGTGATGACACGGTTCATGGAGCATTGTTATGACAAGGACCATGGCGAATTGTGATGACATCTGAAATGGGGCATTGTGATGACAGTGGTCACGTAGAATTGTGATGAAAGGTATCAAGGAGCACTGTGATGACAGGGGCCATGGAACATTGTGATGACAAAGGCCATGGAGCATTGTGATGACAAGTGTCATGGGACATTTTGATGACATTGGCATGGAACATTATGATGACAAGAGTTCTGGAGAATTTTGATGACAAGGGCATGGAGCATTGTGATGACAGGGCCCATGGAGCATTGTGACGAAGAGGGCAGGGAACATTGTGATGACTGGGTTCATGGAGCCTTGTGATGAAAGGGGCCATGGAGCACTGAGATGACAGGCGTCTTGAGGTATGGTGATGACAGTGGTCATGGAGCATTGTGATGAAAGAGATCATGGAGCAATATGATAAGAGGGGACATGGAGCATTGTGATGACAGGTGTATTGGAGCATTGTGATGAAAATATTAATGGATCATTGTGATGACATGTGTCCTGGAACACTGTGATGACACGGTTCATCGAGTATTGTGATGACAAGGGTCATAGCGAATTGTGATAACAGGTGTCATGGGGCATTGTGATGACATTGGTCATCTTGCATTGTGATGAGAGTGGTCATGTAGAATTTTGATTAAAGGTATCATGGAGCACTGTGATGACAAAGGCCAAGGAACATTGTGATGACAAGTGTCATTCAGCAATGTGATGACACGGGAATGGAGCATTATGATGAGAAGTGTTCTGGAGCATTGTGATGACAAGGGTATGGAGCATTGTGATTACAGGGACCATGGAGCATTGTGATGACAACGGCATGGAGCACTGTGATGACATTGGTCATTGAGCATTGTGATTACAAAGACCATGAGGCATTGTGATGACAGGGGCCTGGGAGCATTGTGATGACAATGGTCATGAAGCATTGTGATGACAGGGGTCATAGAGCATTGTGATGAGAAAGACCATGGAGCATGGTGATGACAGAGGCCATGGAACATTGTGATGACCAGACCATGTACCATTGTGATGACAAGGGCAGGGAACCTTGTGGTGACCGGGGTCATGGAGCATTTTGATGACAACTTTCATGGAACGTTGTGATGACAGGGGTCATGGAGCATTGTGATGAAAGAGATCATGGAGCAATATGATAAGAGGGGACATGGAGCATTGTGATGACAGGTGTATTGGAGCATTGTGATGAAAATATGAATGGATCATTGTGATGACATGTGTCCTGGAACACTGTGATGACACGGTTCATCGAGTAGTGTGATGACAAGGGTCATAGCGAATTGTGATAACATGTGTCATGGGGCATTGTGATGACATTGATCATCTAGGAATTGTGATGGAAGGTATCATGGAGCACTGTGATGACTGGGGGCATGAAGCATTGTTATGAAAATTGTCCTGGATTATTGTGATGACAGCAGTCATGGAGAATTGGGATGACAGGGATTATGCAGCATTGTGTTGACATGGGTATGGACTATTGTGATGACAATGGTCATGGAGCAATGTGATGAAAGTTTTCATGGAATATCGTGATGAAAAGTGCCTGGGAGCATTGTGACGATAAAGGCCATGGAGCATTGTGATGACAAGTGTCATGGAGCATTGTAATGAAAGCTTTCATTGTGCACTGTGATGACAAGGGGGATGGAGTATTGTGATGAAACTGGTCCTGGAACATTGTGATAACAAAAGCCATGGAGCATTGTGATGACAGGCATCATGGAGAATTGTGAAGAAAGGGGCCATGGGGAATTGTAATGACAATAGAGAAATGTGATGAAAATGGTCAGCGAGCATAGTGATTAAAGTGGTCATTGAGAATTGTGATGAAAAGTGACATAGAGCATTGTGATGACAAAGGTCATGGAGAACTGTGATGACCAGGGTCATGTAGCATTGTGATGACACGTTCATGGAACATTGTGATGACAAGAATTCTGGAGCATTGTGATGACAAGGGCCATGGAGCATTGGGATGCCACGGTCATGGAACATTGTGATGACAAAATTCTGTAGCTTTGTGAGGAAAAAGGCATGGAGCATTGTGATTATAGGGGCCATGGAGCATTTTGATGACATGGGCAGGGAACACTGTGATGACAGGTGTTATGGAGCAATGGGATGACAAGTGTCATGGAGCACTGTGATGAGAGGGGCCTTGGAGAATTGTGATGACAGGAGTCATGAGGCATTGAGATGGCAGTGGTCATGGAGCATTATGATGAAAGGTGTTATGGAGCACTGTGATTACAGGGGCCATGGAGCATTGTGAATACAAAGGCCATGGAGCATTGAGATGACAGTGGTCATGGAGCATTGTGATGAAAGTGGTAATGGATCATTGTGATGCCAAGTGTCCTGGGACCCTGTGATGACATGGTTCATGGAGCATTGTGATGACAATGGTCATGGCGAATTGTGATGACAATGTCATGGGGCATTGTGATGGCAGTGGTCATCTAGAAATGTGATTAAAGTTATTATGGAGCACAGTAATGAGAGGGGCCATGGAGCATTGTGATGACAAGTCTCATGGAGCATTGTGATGACAGGTGTCATGGAGCATCGTGATGACAAATGCCATTGAGAATTGTGATCAGAGGTGACATTGGGCATTGTGATGAAAGGGGTCATGGAGTACTGGGAGTACAGGGGCCATGGAGCCTTGTGATAACAAGTGACATGGAGAATAGTGATGACAGGCATCATAGAGCATTGTGATGACAAGTGCCATTTAGCATTTTGATGACAGAGGTCATCAGGCACTGTGTTGACGGGGGTCACGGAGCATTGTGATGACAAAGGCCATAGAGCATTGTGATGAGAGGGGTCATGGAGCATTGTGATGACATGGGCCATGGAGCATTGTGAAGACAAGATTCATGGAGCATTGTGATGACACGGGCATGAAGCATGGTGATGACAACAGACCTGGAGCATTGTGATGACAAGGGCATGGAGCATTGTGATTACAGGAGACTTGGGTCATTGTGATGAAATTGGCAGGGATCATTGTGATTAGAGGGATCATGGAGCATTGTGATGACAAGTGTCATGCAATATTGTGCTGACACAGATCATGGAGCATTTTGATGAGAGTGGCCTTGGAGCACAGTGATGAGAGACGTCATGGGGCATTATGGTGACAGTGGTCAAGGAGCATTGTGATGAAAGTGTTCATGGAGCAACGCGATTATCGGGACAATGGAGCATTGTGAATACAAAGGCCATGGAACATTGAGATAACAGAGTTCATGGAGCATTGTGATGACAAGGGTCTTGGGAGCTACTGATGACACGTTTCATACAGCATTGAGATGACAAGGGCCAAGGCGAATTGTGATGACACGTGTCATGGGGCATTGTGATGACATTGGTCATCTTGCATTGTGATGAGAGTGGTCATGTAGAATTTTGATTAAAGGTATCATGGAGCACTGTGATGACAAAGGCCAAGGAACATTGTGATGACAAGTGTCATTCAGCAATGTGATGACACGGGAATGGAGCATTATGATGACAAGTGTTCTGGAGCATTGTGATGACAAGGGTATGGAGCATTGTGATTACAGGGACCATGGAGCATTGTGATGACAACGGCATGGAGCACTGTGATGACATTGGTCATTGAGCATTGTGATTACAAAGACCATGAGGCATTGTGATGACAGGGGCCTTGGAGCATTGTGATGACAATGGTCATCAAGCATTGTGATGACAGGGGTCATAGAGCATTGTGATGAGAAAGACCATGGAGCATGGTGATGACAGAGGCCATGGAACATTGTGATGACCAGGCCATGTACCATTGTGATGACAAGGGCAGGGAACCTTGTGGTGACCGGGGTCATGGAGCATTTTGATGACAACTTTCATGGAACGTTGTGATGACAGGGGTCATGGAGCATTGTGATGAAAGTTGTCCTGGAGCATTGTGATGACAGCGGTCACAGAGAATTGGGATGAAAGGTATCATGCAGCATTGTGATGACAACGGTCATGGATCATTTGGATGACAGGGGTCATGGAACATTCTGATAACAAGGTTCATAAAGCATTTTGATGACAGGGGTCATGGAGCATTGTGTTGACACGAGCATGGAGCATTGTAATGATAGGATATCTGGAGCATTGTGATGAAAAGGGGATGGAGCATTTTGATGACAGGGTCCAAGGAGAATTGTGCTGACAATGGCATGGAGCATTGTGATGAAAAGGGTACTGGAGCACTGTGAGGAAAGGAATCATGGATCATTGTGATGCCAGGGGTCATGGAGCTTTGTGATGACACGGGTCATGGAGCATTGTGATGACACGGTCAAGGAACATTGCGATGACAAGAATTCTGGAGCATTGTGATGAAAGGGCATGGTGCATTGTGATGAAAGGTGACAAGGAGCATTGTGACGATATGGGCAGAGAACTTTTTGATGACAGTGGTCATGGAGCATTGTGATAAAAAGTGTCATGGAACATTGTACTGACAGGGATCATGGAGCTTTTTGGTAAGAGAGGTCTTGGAGATTTGTGAAGGCAGGCGTCATGGGGCATTTTGATGACAGCGGTCTTGGAGCATTGGGATGAAAGGGGTCATGGAGCTCTGTGATTACAGGGGCCATGGAGCATTGTGAATACAAAGGCCATGGAGCATTGAGATGACAGGGTTCATGGAGCATTGTGATGAAAGTGATCATGGATCATTGTGATGACAAGTGTCCTGGAACCTTGTGATGACACAGTTCATGGAGCATTGTGATGACAAGGACCATGGCGAATTGTGGTATCATCTGTCATGGGGCATTGTGATGACAGTGGTCATGTAGAATTGTATTGAAAGGTAACATGGAGCACTCTGATGACAGGGGCCATGGAACATTGTGATGACAAAGGCCATGGAGCATTGTGATGACAAGTGTCATGGGGCATTTTGATGACATTGGCATGGAGCATTATGATGACAAGAGTTCTGGAGCATTTTGATGACCAGGGCATGGAGCATTGTGATGAAAGTTGTCCTGGAGCATTGTGATGACAGCGGTCACAGAGGATTGGGATGAAAGGTATCATGCAGCATTGCGATGACAACGGTCAGGGATCATTTTGATGACAGGGGTCATGGAACATTCTGATAACAAGTTTCATCAAGCATTTTGATGACAGGGGTCATGGAGCATTGTGTTGACACGGGCATGGAGCATTGTAATGATAGGATATCTGGAGCATTGTGATGAAAAGGGGATGGAGCATTTTGATGACAGTGTCCAAGTAGCATTATGCTGACAATGGCATGGAGCATTGTGATGAAAAGGGTACTGGAGCACTGTGAGGAAAGGAATCATGGATCATTGTGATGCCAGGGGTCATGGAGCTTTGTGATGACACGGGGCATGGAGCATTGTGATGACACGGTCAAGGAACATTGTGATGACAAGAAATCTGGAGCATTGTGATGAAAGGGCATGGAGCATTGCGATGAAAGGTGACAAGTAGCATTGTGATGATATGGGCAGAGAACTTTGTGATGACATGGGTCATGGAGCATTATGATGAAAAGTGTCATGGAACATTGTACTGACAGGGATCATGGAGCTTTTTGGTAAGGGAGCCCTTGGAGATTGGTGGTGGCAGGCGTCATGGGGCATTGTGATGACAGCGGTCTTGGAGCATTGTGATGAAAGGGGTCATGGAGCACTGTGATTACAGGGGCCATGGAGCATTGTAAATACAAAGGCTATGGAGCATTGAGATGACAGGGTTCATGGAGCATTGTGATGAATGTGATCATGGATCATTGTGATGACAAGTGTCCTGAAACCTTGTGATGACACGGTTCATGGAGCATTGTTATGACAAGGACCATGGCGAATTGTGATGACATCTGAAATGGGGCATTGTGATGACAGTGGTCATGTAGAATTGTGATGAAAGGTATCAAGGAGCACTATGATGACAGGGGCCATGGAGCATTGTGATGACAAGTGTCATGGGACATTTTGATGACATTGGCATGGAACATTATGATGACAAGAGTTCTGGAGAATTTTGATGACAAGGGCATGGAGCATTGTGATGACAGGGCCCATGGAGCATTGTGACGAAGAGGGCAGGGAACATTGTGATGACTGGGTTCATGGAGCCTTGTGATGAAAGGGGCCATGGAGCACTGAGATGACAGGCGTCTTGAGGTATGGTGATGACAGTGGTCATGGAGCATTGTGATGAAAGAGATCATGGAGCAATATGATAAGAGGGGACATGGAGCATTGTGATGACAGGTGTATTGGAGCATTGTGATGAAAATATTAATGGATCATTGTGATGACATGTGTCCTGGAACACTGTGATGACACGGTTCATCAAGTATTGTTATGACAAGGGTCATAGCGAATTGTGATAACAGGTGTCATGGGGCATTGTGATGACATTGGTCATCTTGCATTGTGATGAGAGTGGTCATGTAGAATTTTGATTAAAGGTATCATGGAGCACTGTGATGACAAAGGCCAAGGAACATTGTGATGACAAGTGTCATTCAGCAATGTGATGACACGGGAATGGAGCATTATGATGACAAGTGTTCTGGAGCATTGTGATGACAAGGGTATGGAGCATTGTGATTACAGGGACCATGGAGCATTGTGATGACAATGGCATGGAGCACTGTGATGACATTGGTCATTGAGCATTGTGATTACAAAGACCATGAGGCATTGTGATGACAGGGGCCTGGGAGCATTGTGATGACAATGGTCATCAAGCATTGTGATGACAGGGGTCATAGAGCATTGTGATGAGAAAGACCATGGAGCATGGTGATGACAGAGGCCATGGAACATTGTGATGACCAGGCCATGTACCATTGTGATGACAAGGGCAGGGAACCTTGTGGTGACCGGGGTCATGGAGCATTTTGATGACAACTTTCATGGAACGTTGTGATGACAGGGGTCATGGAGCATTGTGATGAAAGTTGTCCTGGAGCATTGTGATGACAGCGGTCACAGAGAATTGGGATGAAAGGTATCATGCACCATTGTGATGACAACGGTCAGGGATCATTTTGATGACAGGGGTCATGGAACATTCTGATAACAAGGTTCATAAAGCATTTTGATGACAGGGGTCATGGAGCATTGTGTTGACACGAGCATGGAGCATTGTAATGATAGGATATCTGGAGCATTGTGATGAAAAGGGGATGGAGCATTTTGATGACAGGGTCCAAGGAGAATTGTGCTGACAATGGCATGGAGCATTGTGATGAAAAGGGTACTGGAGCACTGTGAGGAAAGGAATCATTGGTCATTGTGATTACAGGGGTCATGGAGCTTTGTGATGACAAGTGTCATGGAGCATTGTGATGACACGGTCAAGGAACATTGCGATGACAAGAATTCTGGAGCATTGTGATGAAAGGGCATGGTGCATTGTGATGAAAGGTGACAAGGAGCATTGTGACGATATGGGCAGAGAACTTTTTGATGACAGGGGTCATGGAGCATTGTGATAAAAAGTGTCATGGAACATTGTACTGACAGGGATCATGGAGCTTTTTGGTAAGAGAGGTCTTGGAGATTTGTGAAGGCAGGCGTCATGGGGCATTGTGATGACAGCGGTCTTGGAGCATTGGGATGAAAGGGGTCATGGAGCTCTGTGATTACAGGGGCCATGGAGCATTGTGAATACAAAGGCCATGGAGCATTGAGATGACAGGGTTCATGGAGCATTGTGATGAAAGTGATCATGGATCATTGTGATGACAAGTGTCCTGGAACCTTGTGATGACACAGTTCATGGAGCATTGTGATGACAAGGACCATGGCGAATTGTGGTATCATCTGTCATGGGGCATTGTGATGACAGTGGTCATGTAGAATTGTATTGAAAGGTAACATGGAGCACTCTGATGACAGGGGCCATGGAACATTGTGATGACAAAGGCCATGGAGCATTGTGATGACAAGTGTCATGGGGCATTTTGATGACATTGGCATGGAGCATTATGATGACAAGAGATCTGGAGCATTTTGATGACCAGGGCATGGAGCATTGTGATGAAAATTGTCCTGGAGCATTGTGATGACAGCGGTCACAGAGGATTGGGATGAAAGGTATCATGCAGGATTGCGATGACAACGGTCAGGGATCATTTTGATGACAGGGGTCATGGAACATTCTGATAACAAGTTTCATCAAGCATTTTGATGACAGGGGTCATGGAGCATTGTGTTGACACGGGCATGGAGCATTGTAATGATAGGATATCTGGAGCATTGTGATGAAAAGGGGATGGAGCATTTTGATGACAGGGTCCAAGTAGCATTGTGCTGACAATGGCATGGAGCATTGTGATGAAAAGGGTACTGGAGCACTGTGAGGAAAGGAATCATGGATCATTGTGATGCCAGGGGTCATGGAGCTTTGTGATGACACGGGTCATGGAGCATTGTGATGACACGGTCAAGGAACATTGTGATGACAAGAAATCTGGAGCATTGTGATGAAAGGGCATGGAGCATTGTGATGAAAGGTGACAAGTAGCATTGTGATGATATGGGCAGAGAACTTTGTGATGACAGGGGTCATGGAGCATTATGATGAAAAGTGTAATGGAACATTGTACTGACAGGGATCATGGAGCTTTTTGGTAAGGGAGCCCTTGGAGATTGGTGGTGGCAGGCGTCATGGGGCATTGTGATGACAGCGGTCTTGGAGCATTGTGATGAAAGGGGTCATGGAGCACTGTGATTACAGGGGCCATGGAGCATTGTAAATACAAAGGCTATGGAGCATTGAGATGACAGGGTTCATGGAGCATTGTGATGAATGTGATCATGGATCATTGTGATGACAAGTGTCCTGAAACCTTGTGATGACACGGTTCATGGAGCATTGTTATGACAAGGACCATGGCGAATTGTGATGACATCTGAAATGGGGCATTGTGATGACAGTGGTCATGTAGAATTGTGATGAAAGGTATCAAGGAGCACTATGATGACAGGGGCCATGGAGCATTGTGATGACAAGTGTCATGGGACATTTTGATGACATTGGCATGGAACATTATGATGACAAGAGTTCTGGAGAATTTTGATGACAAGGGCATGGAGCATTGTGATGACAGGGCCCATGGAGCATTGTGACGAAGAGGGCAGGGAACATTGTGATGACTGGGTTCATGGAGCCTTGTGATGAAAGGGGCCATGGAGCACTGAGATGACAGGCGTCTTGAGGTATGGTGATGACAGTGGTCATGGAGCATTGTGATGAAAGAGATCATGGAGCAATATGATAAGAGGGGACATGGAGCATTGTGATGACAGGTGTATTGGAGCATTGTGATGAAAATATTAATGGATCATTGTGATGACATGTGTCCTGGAACACTGTGATGACACGGTTCATCAAGTATTGTTATGACAAGGGTCATAGCGAATTGTGATAACAGGTGTCATGGGGCATTGTGATGACATTGGTCATCTTGCATTGTGATGAGAGTGGTCATGTAGAATTTTGATTAAAGGTATCATGGAGCACTGTGATGACAAAGGCCAAGGAACATTGTGATGACAAGTGTCATTCAGCAATGTGATGACACGGGAATGGAGCATTATGATGACAAGTGTTCTGGAGCATTGTGATGACAAGGGTATGGAGCATTGTGATTACAGGGACCATGGAGCATTGTGATGACAATGGCATGGAGCACTGTGATGACATTGGTCATTGAGCATTGTGATTACAAAGACCATGAGGCATTGTGATGACAGGGGCCTGGGAGCATTGTGATGACAATGGTCATCAAGCATTGTGATGACAGGGGTCATAGAGCATTGTGATGAGAAAGACCATGGAGCATGGTGATGACAGAGGCCATGGAACATTGTGATGACCAGGCCATGTACCATTGTGATGACAAGGGCAGGGAAACTTGTGGTGACCGGGGTCATGGAGCATTTTGATGACAACTTTCATGGAACGTTGTGATGACAGGGGTCATGGAGCATTGTGATGACAGCGGTCACAGAGAATTGGGATGAAACGTATCATGCAGCATTGTGATGACAACGGTCAGGGATCATTTTGATGACAGGGGTCATGGAATATTCTGATAACAAGTTTCATCAAGCATTTTGATGACAGGGGTCATGGAGCATTGTGTTGACACGGGCATGGAGCATGGTAATGATAGAATATCTGGAGCATTGTGATGAAAAGGGGATGGAGAATTTTGATGACAGGGTCCAAGGAGCATTGTGCTGACAATGGCACGGAGCATTGTGATGAAAGGTGACAGGTAGCATTGTGATGATATGGGCAGAGAATTTTGTGATGACAGGGGTGATGGAGCATTGTGATGAAAAGTGTCATGGAACATTGTACTGACAGGGATCATGGAGCTTTTTGGTAAGGGAGCCCTTGGAGATTGGTGGTGGCAGGCGTCATGGGGCATTGTGATGACAGCGGTCTTGGAGCATTGTGATGAAAGGGGTCATGGAGCACTGTGATTACAGGGGCCATGGAGCATTGTGAATACAAAGGCTATGGAGCATTGAGATGACAGGGTTCATGGAGCATTGTGATGAAAGTGATCATGGATCATTGTGATGACAAGTGTCCTGAAACCTTGTGATGACACGGTTCATGGAGCACTGTTATGACAAGGACCATGGCGAATTGTGATGACATCTGAAATGGGGCATTGTGATGACAGTGGTCACGTAGAATTGTGATGAAAGGTATCAAGGAGCACTGTGATGACAGGGGCCATGGAACATTGGGATGACAAAGGCCATGGAGCATTGTGATGACAAGTGTCATGGGACATTTTGATGACATTGGCATGGAACATTATGATGACAAGAGTTCTGGAGAATTTTGATGACAAGGGCATGGAGCATTGTGATGACAGGGCCCATGGAGCATTGTGACGAAGAGGGCAGGGAACATTGTGATGACTGGGTTCATGGAGCCTTGTGATGAAAGGGGCCATGGAGCACTGAGATAACAGGCGTCTTGAAGTATGGTGATGACAGTGGTCATGGAGCATTGTGATGAAAGAGATCATGGAGCAATATGATAAGAGGGGACATGGAGCATTGTGATGACAGGTGTATTGGAGCATTGTGATGAAAATATTAATGGATCATTGTGATGACATGTGTCCTGGAACACTGTGATGACACGGTTCATCGAGTATTGTGATGACAAGGGTCATAGCGAATTGTGATAACATGTGTCATGGGGCATTGTGATGACATTGATCATCTAGGAATTGTGATGGAAGGTATCATAGAGCACTGTGATGACTGGGGGCATGAAGCATTGTTATGAAAATTGTCCTGGATTATTGTGATGACAGCAGTCATGGAGAATTGGGATGACAGGGATTATGCAGCATTGTGTTGACATGGGTATGGACTATTGTGATGACAATGGTCATGGAGCAATGTGATGAAAGTTTTCATGGAATATCGTGATGAAAAGTGCCTGGGAGCATTGTGACGATAAAGGCCATGGAGCATTGTGATGACAAGTGTCACGGAGCATTGTAATGAAAGCTTTCATTGTGCACTGTGATGACAAGGGGGATGGAGTATTGTGATGAAACTGGTCCTGGAACATTGTGATAACAAAAGCCATGGAGCATTGTGATGACAGGCATCATGGAGAATTGTGAAGAAAGGGGCCATGGGGAATTGTAATGACAATAGAGAAATGTGATGAAAATGGTCAGCGAGCATAGTGATTAAAGTGGTCATTGAGAATTGTGATGAAAAGTGACATAGAGCATTGTGATGACAAAGGTCATGGAGAACTGTGATGACCAGGGTCATGTAGCATTGTGATGACACGTTCATGGAACATTGTGATGACAAGAATTCTGGAGCATTGTGATGACAAGGGCCATGGAGCATTGGGATGCCACGGTCATGGAACATTGTGATGACAAAATTCTGTAGCTTTGTGAGGAAAAAGGCATGGAGCATTGTGATTATAGGGGCCATGGAGCATTTTGATGACATGGGCAGGGAACACTGTGATGACAGGTGTTATGGAGCAATGGGATGACAAGTGTCATGGAGCACTGTGATGAGAGGGGCCTTGGAGAATTGTGATGACAGGAGTCATGAGGCATTGAGATGGCAGTGGTCATGGAGCATTATGATGAAAGGTGTTATGGAGCACTGTGATTACAGGGGCCATGGAGCATTGTGAATACAAAGGCCATGGAGCATTGAGATGACAGTGGTCATGGAGCATTGTGATGAAAGTGGTAATGGATCATTGTGATGCCAAGTGTCCTGGGACCCTGTGATGACATGGTTCATGGAGCATTGTGATGACAATGGTCATGGCGAATTGTGATGACAATGTCATGGGGCATTGTGATGGCAGTGGTCATCTAGAAATGTGATTAAAGTTATTATGGAGCACAGTAATGAGAGGGGCCATGGAGCATTGTGATGACAAGTCTCATGGAGCATTGTGATGACAGGTGTCATGGAGCATCGTGATGACAAATGCCATTGAGAATTGTGATCAGAGGTGACATTGGGCATTGTGATGAAAGGGGTCATGGAGTACTGGGAGTACAGGGGCCATGGAGCCTTGTGATAACAAGTGACATGGAGAATAGTGATGACAGGCATCATAGAGCATTGTGATGACAAGTGCCATTTAGCATTTTGATGACAGAGGTCATCAGGCACTGTGTTGACGGGGGTCACGGAGCATTGTGATGACAAAGGCCATAGAGCATTGTGATGAGAGGGGTCATGGAGCATTGTGATGACATGGGCCATGGAGCATTGTGAAGACAAGATTCATGGAGCATTGTGATGACACGGGCATGAAGCATGGTGATGACAACAGACCTGGAGCATTGTGATGACAAGGGCATGGAGCATTGTGATTACAGGAGACTTGGGTCATTGTGATGAAATTGGCAGGGATCATTGTGATTAGAGGGATCATGGAGCATTGTGATGACAAGTGTCATGCAATATTGTGCTGACACAGATCATGGAGCATTTTGATGAGAGTGGCCTTGGAGCACAGTGATGAGAGACGTCATGGGGCATTATGGTGACAGTGGTCAAGGAGCATTGTGATGAAAGTGTTCATGGAGCAACGCGATTATCGGGACAATGGAGCATTGTGAATACAAAGGCCATGGAACATTGAGATAACAGAGTTCATGGAGCATTGTGATGACAAGGGTCTTGGGAGCTACTGATGACACGTTTCATACAGCATTGAGATGACAAGGGCCAAGGCGAATTGTGATGACACGTGTCATGGGGCATTGTGATGACATTGGTCATCTTGCATTGTGATGAGAGTGGTCATGTAGAATTTTGATTAAAGGTATCATGGAGCACTGTGATGACAAAGGCCAAGGAACTTTGTGATGACAAGTGTCATTCAGCAATGTGATGACACGGGAATGGAGCATTATGATGACAAGTGTTCTGGAGCATTGTGATGACAAGGGTATGGAGCATTGTGATTACAGGGACCATGGAGCATTGTGATGACAACGGCATGGAGCACTGTGATGACATTGGTCATTGAGCATTGTGATTACAAAGACCATGAGGCATTGTGATGACAGGGGCCTTGGAGCATTGTGATGACAATGGTCATCAAGCATTGTGATGACAGGGGTCATAGAGCATTGTGATGAGAAAGACCATGGAGCATGGTGATGACAGAGGCCATGGAACATTGTGATGACCAGGCCATGTACCATTGTGATGACAAGGTCAGGGAACCTTGTGGTGCCCGGGGTCATGGAGCATTTTGATGACAACTTTCATGGAACGTTGTGATGACAGGTGTCATGGAGCATTGTGATGAAAGTTGTCCTGGAGCATTGTGATGACAGCGGTCACAGAGAATTGGGATGAAAGGTATCATGCACCATTGTGATGACAACGGTCAGGGATCATTTTGATGACAGGGGTCATGGAACATTCTGATAACAAGGTTCATAAAGCATTTTGATGACAGGGGTCATGGAGCATTGTGTTGACACGAGCATGGAGCATTGTAATGATAGGATATCTGGAGCATTGTGATGAAAAGGGGATGGAGCATTTTGATGACAGGGTCCAAGGAGAATTGTGCTGACAATGGCATGGAGCATTGTGATGAAAAGGGTACTGGAGCACTGTGAGGAAAGGAATCATGGATCATTGTGATGACAGGGGTCATGGAGCTTTGTGATGACAAGGGTCATGGAGCATTGTGATGACACGGTCAAGGAACATTGCGATGACAAGAATTCTGGAGCATTGTGATGAAAGGGCATGGTGCATTGTGATGAAAGGTGACAAGGAGCATTGTGACGATATGGGCAGAGAACTTTTTGATGACAGGGGTCATTGAGCATTGTGATAAAAAGTGTCATGGAACATTGTACTGACAGGGATCATGGAGATTTTTGGTAAGAGAGGTCTTGGAGATTTGTGAAGGCAGGCGTCATGGGGCATTGTGATGACAGCGGTCTTGGAGCATTGGGATGAAAGGGGTCATGGAGCTCTCTGATTACAGGGGCCATGGAGCATTGTGAATACAAAGGCCATGGAGCATTGAGATGACAGGGTTCATGGAGCATTGTGATGAAAGTGATCATGGATCATTGTGATGACAAGTGTCCTGGAACCTTGTGATGACACAGTTCATGGAGCATTGTGATGACAAGGACCATGGCGAATTGTGGTATCATCTGTCATGGGGCATTGTGATGACAGTGGTCATGTAGAATTGTATTGAAAGGTAACATGGAGCACTCTGATGACAGGGGCCATGGAACATTGTGATGACAAATGCCATGGAGCATTGTGATGACAAGTGTCATGGGGCATTTTGATGACATTGGCATGGAGCATTATGATGACAAGAGATCTGGAGCATTTTGATGACCAGGGCATGGAGCATTGTGATGAAAGTTGTCCTGGAGCATTTTGATGACAGCGGTCACAGAGGATTGGGATGAAAGGTATCATGCAGGATTGCGATGACAACGGTCAGGGATCATTTTGATGACAGGGGTCATGGAACATTCTGATAACAAGTTTCATCAAGCATTTTGATGACAGGGGTCATGGAGCATTGTGTTGACACGGGCATGGAGCATTGTAATGATAGGATATCTGGAGCATTGTGATGAAAAGGGGATGGAGCATTTTGATGACAGGGTCCAAGTAGCATTGTGCTGACAATGGCATGGAGCATTGTGATGAAAAGGGTACTGGAGCACTGTGAGGAAAGGAATCATGGATCATTGTGATGCCAGTGGTCATGGAGCTTTGTGATGACACGGGTCATGGAGCATTGTGATGACACGGTCAAGGAACATTGTGATGACAAGAAATCTGGAGCATTGTGATGAAAGGGCATGGAGCATTGCGATGAAAGGTGACAAGTAGCATTGTGATGATATGGGCAGAGAACTTTGTGATGACAGGGGTCATGGAGCATTATGATGAAAAGTGTCATGGAACATTGTACTGACAGGGATCATGGAGCTTTTTGGTAAGGGAGCCCTTGGAGATTGGTGGTGGCAGGCGTCATGGGGCATTGTGATGACAGCGGTCTTGGAGCATTGTGATGAAAGGGGTCATGGAGCACTGTGATTACAGGGGCCATGGAGCATTGTAAATACAAAGGCTATGGAGCATTGAGATGACAGGGTTCATGGAGCATTGTGATGAATGTGATCATGGATCATTGTGATGACAAGTGTCCTGAAACCTTGTGATGACACGGTTCATGGAGCATTGTTATGACAAGGACCATGGCGAATTGTGATGACATCTGAAATGGGGCATTGTGATGACAGTGGTCATGTAGAATTGTGATGAAAGGTATCAAGGAGCACTGTGATGACAGGGGCCATGGAGCATTGTGATGACAAGTGTCATGGGACATTTTGATGACATTGGCATGGAACATTATGATGACAAGAGTTCTGGAGAATTTTGATGACAAGGGCATGGAGCATTGTGATGACAGGGCCCATGGAGCATTGTGACGAAGAGGGCAGGGAACATTTTGATGACTGGGTTCATGGAGCCTTGTGATGAAAGGGGCCATGGAGCACTGAGATGACAGGCGTCTTGAGGTATGGTGATGACAGTGGTCATGGAGCATTGTGATGAAAGAGATCATGGAGCAATATGATAAGAGGGGACATGGAGCATTGTAATGACAGGTGTATTGGAGCATTGTGATGAAAATATTAATGGATCATTGTGATGACATGTGTCCTGGAACACTGTGATGACACGGTTCATCGAGTATTGTGATGACAAGGGTCATAGCGAATTGTGATAACAGGTGTCATGGGGCATTGTGATGACATTGGTCATCTTGCATTGTGATGAGAGTGGTCATGTAGAATTTTGATTAAAGGTATCATGGAGCACTGTGATGACAAAGGCCAAGGAACATTGTGATGACAAGTGTCATTCAGCAATGTGATGACACGGGAATGGAGCATTATGATGACAAGTGTTCTGGAGCATTGTGATGACAAGGGTATGGAGCATTGTGATTACAGGGACCATGGAGCATTGTGATGACAATGGCATGGAGCACTGTGATGACATTGGTCATTGAGCATTGTGATTACAAAGACCATGAGGCATTGTGATGACAGGGGCCTGGGAGCATTGTGATGACAATGGTCATCAAGCATTGTGATGACAGGGGTCATAGAGCATTGTGATGAGAAAGACCATGGAGCATGGTGATGACAGAGGCCATGGAACATTGTGATGACCAGGCCATGTACCATTGTGATGACAAGGGCAGGGAACCTTGTGGTGACCGGGGTCATGGAGCATTTTGATGACAACTTTCATGGAACGTTGTGATGACAGGGTTCATGGAGCATTGTGATGACAGCGGTCACAGAGAATTGGGATGAAACGTATCATGCAGCATTGTGATGACAATGGTCAGGGATCATTTTGATGACAGGGGTCATGGAATATTCTGATAACAAGTTTCATCAAGCATTTTGATGACAGGGGTCATGGAGCATTGTGTTGACACGGGCATGGAGCATGGTAATGATAGGATATCTGGAGCATTGTGATGAAAAGGGGATGGAGAATTTTGATGACAGGGTCCAAGGAGCATTGTGCTGACAATGGCATGGAGCATTGTGATGAAAGGTGACAAGTAGCATTGTGATGATATGGGCAGAGAACTTTGTGATGACAGGGGTCATGGAGCATTGTTATGAAAAGTGTCATGGAACATTGTACTGACAGGGATCATGGAGCTTTTTGGTAAGGGAGCCCTTGGAGATTGGTGGTGGCAGGCGTCATGGGGCATTGTGATGACAGCGGTCTTGGAGCATTGTGATGAAAGGGGTCATGGAGCACTGTGATTACAGGGGCCATGGAGCATTGTGAATACAAAGGCTATGGAGGATTGAGATGACAGGCTTCATGGAGCATTGTGATGAAAGTGATCATGGATCATTGTGATGACAAGTGTCCTGAAACCTTGTGATGACACGGTTCATGGAGCATTGTTATGACAAGGACGATGGCGAATTGTGATGACATCTGAAATGGGGCATTGTGATGACAGTGGTCATGTAGAATTGTGATGAAAGGTATCAAGGAGCACTGTGATGACAGGGGCCATGGAACATTGTGATGACAAAGGCCATGGAGCATTGTGATGACAAGTGTCATGGGACATTTTGATGACATTGGCATGGAACATTATGATGACAAGAGTTCTGGAGAATTTTGATGACAAGGGCATGGAGCATTGTGATGACAGGGCCCATGGAGCATTGTGACGAAGAGGGCAGGGAACATTGTGATGACTGGGTTCATGGAGCCTTGTGATGAAAGGGGCCATGGAGCACTGAGATGACAGGCGTCTTGAGGTATGGTGATGACAGTGGTCATGGAGCATTGTGACGAAAGAGATCATGGAGCAATATGATAAGAGGGGACATGGAGCATTGTGATGACAGGTGTATTGGAGCATTGTGATGAAAATATGAATGGATCATTGTGATGACATGTGTCCTGGAACACTGTGATGACACGGTTCATCGAGTAGTGTGATGACAAGGGTCATAGCGAATTGTGATAACATGTGTCATGGGGCATTGTGATGACATTGATCATCTAGGAATTGTGATGGAAGGTATCATGGAGCACTGTGATGACTGGGGGCATGAAGCATTGTTATGAAAATTGTCCTGGATTATTGTGATGACAGCAGTCATGGAGAATTGGGATGACAGGGATTATGCAGCATTGTGTTGACATGGGTATGGACTATTGTGATGACAATGGTCATGGAGCAATGTGATGAAAGTTTTCATGGAATATCGTGATGAAAAGTGCCTGGGAGCATTGTGACGATAAAGGCCATGGAGCATTGTGATGACAAGTGTCATGGAGCATTGTAATGAAAGCTTTCATTGTGCACTGTGATGACAAGGGGGATGGAGTATTGTGATGAAACTGGTCCTGGAACATTGTGATAACAAAAGCCATGGAGCATTGTGATGACAGGCATCATGGAGAATTGTGAAGAAAGGGGCCATGGGGAATTGTAATGACAATAGAGAAATGTGATGAAAATGGTCAGCGAGCATAGTGATTAAAGTGGTCATTGAGAATTGTGATGAAAAGTGACATAGAGCATTGTGATGACAAAGGTCATGGAGAACTGTGATGACCAGGGTCATGTAGCATTGTGATGACACGTTCATGGAACATTGTGATGACAAGAATTCTGGAGCATTGTGATGACAAGGGCCATGGAGCATTGGGATGCCACGGTCATGGAACATTGTGATGACAAAATTCTGTAGCTTTGTGAGGAAAAAGGCATGGAGCATTGTGATTATAGGGGCCATGGAGCATTTTGATGACATGGGCAGGGAACACTGTGATGACAGGTGTTATGGAGCAATGGGATGACAAGTGTCATGGAGCACTGTGATGAGAGGGGCCTTGGAGAATTGTGATGACAGGAGTCATGAGGCATTGAGATGGCAGTGGTCATGGAGCATTATGATGAAAGGTGTTATGGAGCACTGTGATTACAGGGGCCATGGAGCATTGTGAATACAAAGGCCATGGAGCATTGAGATGACAGTGGTCATGGAGCATTGTGATGAAAGTGGTAATGGATCATTGTGATGACAAGTGTCCTGGGACCCTGTGATGACATGGTTCATGGAGCATTGTGATGACAATGGTCATGGCGAATTGTGATGACAATGTCATGGGGCATTGTGATGGCAGTGGTCATCTAGAAATGTGATTAAAGTTATTATGGAGCACAGTAATGAGAGGGGCCATGGAGCATTGTGATGACAAGTCTCATGGAGCATTGTGATGACAGGTGTCATGGAGCATCGTGATGACAAATGCCATTGAGAATTGTGATCAGAGGTGACATTGGGCATTGTGATGAAAGGGGTCATGGAGTACTGGGAGTACAGGGGCCATGGAGCCTTGTGATAACAAGTGACATGGAGAATAGTGATGACAGGCATCATAGAGCATTGTGATGACAAGTGCCATTTAGCATTTTGATGACAGAGGTCATCAGGCACTGTGTTGACGGGGGTCACGGAGCATTGTGATGACAAAGGCCATAGAGCATTGTGATGAGAGGGGTCATGGAGCATTGTGATGACATGGGCCATGGAGCATTGTGAAGACAAGATTCATGGAGCATTGTGATGACACGGGCATGAAGCATGGTGATGACAACAGACCTGGAGCATTGTGATGACAAGGGCATGGAGCATTGTGATTACAGGAGACTTGGGTCATTGTGATGAAATTGGCAGGGATCATTGTGATTAGAGGGATCATGGAGCATTGTGATGACAAGTGTCATGCAATATTGTGCTGACACAGATCATGGAGCATTTTGATGAGAGTGGCCTTGGAGCACAGTGATGAGAGACGTCATGGGGCATTATGGTGAGAGTGGTCAAGGAGCATTGTGATGAAAGTGTTCATGGAGCAACGCGATTATCGGGACAATGGAGCATTGTGAATACAAAGGCCATGGAACATTGAGATAACAGAGTTCATGGAGCATTGTGATGACAAGGGTCTTGGGAGCTACTGATGACACGTTTCATACAGCATTGAGATGACAAGGGCCAAGGCGAATTGTGATGACACGTGTCATGGGGCATTGTGATGACATTGGTCATCTTGCATTGTGATGAGAGTGGTCATGTAGAATTTTGATTAAAGGTATCATGGAGCACTGTGATGACAAAGGCCAAGGAACATTGTGATGACAAGTGTTATTCAGCAATGTGATGACACGGGAATGGAGCATTATGATGACAAGTGTTCTGGAGCATTGTGATGACAAGGGTATGGAGCATTGTGATTACAGGGACCATGGAGCATTGTGATGACAACGGCATGGAGCACTGTGATGACATTGGTCATTGAGCATTGTGATTACAAAGACCATGAGGCATTGTGATGACAGGGGCCTTGGAGCATTGTGATGACAATGGTCATCAAGCATTGTGATGACAGGGGTCATAGAGCATTGTGATGAGAAAGACCATGGAGCATGGTGATGACAGAGGCCATGGAACATTGTGATGACCAGGCCATGTACCATTGTGATGACAAGGGCAGGGAACCTTGTGGTGACCGGGGTCATGGAGCATTTTGATGACAACTTTCATGGAACGTTGTGATGACAGGTGTCATGGAGCATTGTGATGAAAGTTGTCCTGGAGCATTGTGATGACAGCGGTCACAGAGAATTGGGATGAAAGGTATCATGCACCATTGTGATGACAACGGTCAGGGATCATTTTGATGACAGGGGTCATGGAACATTCTGATAACAAGGTTCATAAAGCATTTTGATGACAGGGGTCATGGAGCATTGTGTTGACACGAGCATGGAGCATTGTAATGATAGGATATCTGGAGCATTGTGATGAAAAGGGGATGGAGCATTTTGATGAGAGGGTCCAAGGAGAATTGTGCTGACAATGGCATGGAGCATTGTGATGAAAAGGGTACTGGAGCACTGTGAGGAAAGGAATCATGGATCATTGTGATGACAGGGGTCATGGAGCTTTGTGATGACAAGGGTCATGGAGCATTGTGATGACACGGTCAAGGAACATTGCGATGACAAGAATTCTGGAGCATTGTGATGAAAGGGCATGGTGCATTGTGATGAAAGGTGACAAGGAGCATTGTGACGATATGGGCAGAGAACTTTTTGATGACAGGGGTCATGGAGCATTGTGATAAAAAGTGTCATGGAACATTGTACTGACAGGGATCATGGAGCTTTTTGGTAAGAGAGGTCTTGGAGATTTGTGAAGGCAGGCGTCATGGGGCATTGTGATGACAGCGGTCTTGGAGCATTGGAATGAAAGGGGTCATGGAGCTCTGTGATTACAGGGGCCATGGAGCATTGTGAATACAAAGGCCATGGATCATTGAGATGACAGGGTTCATGGAGCATTGTGATGAAAGTGATCATGGATCATTGTGATGACAAGTGTCCTGGAACCTTGTGATGACACAGTTCATGGAGCATTGTGATGACAAGGACCATGGCGAATTGTGGTATCATCTGTCATGGGGCATTTTGATGACATTGGCATGGAGCATTATGATGACAAGAGTTCTGGAGCATTTTGATGACCAGGGCATGGAGTATTGTGATGAAAGTTGTCCTGGAGCATTGTGATGACAGCGGTCACAGAGGATTGGGATGAAAGGTATCATGCAGCATTGCGATGACAACGGTCAGGGAACATTTTGATGACAGGGGTCATGGAACATTCTGATAACAAGTTTCATCAAGCATTTTGAGGACAGGGGTCAGGGAGCATTGTGATGACACGGTCAAGGAACATTGTGATGACAAGAAATCTGGAGCATTGTGATGAAAGGGCATGGAGCATTGTGATGAAAGGTGACAAGTAGCATTGTGATGATATGGGCAGAGAACTTTGTGATGATAGGGGTCATGGAGCATTGTGATGAAAAGTGTCATGGAACATTGTACTGACAGGGATCATGGAGCTTTTTGGTAAGGGAGCCCTTGGAGATTGGTGGTGGCAGGCGTCATGGGGCATTGTGATGACAGCGGTCTTGGAGCATTGTGATGAAAGGGGTCATGGAGCACTGTGATTACAGGGGCCATGGAGCATTGTGAATACAAAGGCTATGGAGCATTGAGATGACAGGGTTCATGGAGCATTGTGATGAAAGTGATCATGGATCATTGTGATGACAAGTGTCCTGAAACCTTGTGATGACACGGTTCATGGAGCATTGTTATGACAAGGACCATGGCGAATTGTGATGACATCTGAAATGGGGCATTGTGATGACAGTGGTCATGTAGAATTGTGATGAAAGGTATCAAGGAGCACTGTGATGACAGGGGCCATGGAACATTGTGATGACAAAGGCCATGGAGCATTGTGATGACAAGTGTCATGGGACATTTTGATGACATTGGCATGGAACATTATGATGACAAGAGTTCTGGAGAATTTTGATGACAAGGGCATGGAGCATTGTGATGACAGGGCCCATGGAGCATTGTGACGAAGAGGGCAGGGAACATTGGGATGACTGGGTTCATGGAGCCTTGTGATGAAAGGGGCCATGGAGCACTGAGATGACAGGCGTCTTGAGGTATGGTGATGACAGTGGTCATGGAGCATTGTGATGAAAGAGATCATGGAGCAATATGATAAGAGGGGACATGGAGCATTGTGATGACAGGTGTATTGGAGCATTGTGATGAAAATATTAATGGATCATTGTGATGACATGTGTCCTGGAACACTGTGATGACACGGTTCATCGAGTATTGTGATGACAAGGGTCATAGCGAATTGTGATAACAGGTGTCATGGGGCATTGTGATGACATTGGTCATCTTGCATTGTGATGAGAGTGGTCATGTAGAATTTTGATTAAAGGTATCATGGAGCACTGTGATGACAAAGGCCAAGGAACATTGTGATGACAAGTGTCATTCAGCAATGTGATGACACGGGAATGGAGCATTATGATGACAAGTGTTCTGGAGCATTGTGATGACAAGGGTATGGAGCATTGTGATTACAGGGACCATGGAGCATTGTGATGACAACGGCATGGAGCACTGTGATGACATTGGTCATTGAGCATTGTGATCACAAAGACCATGAGGCATTGTGATGACAGGGGCCTTGGAGCATTGTGATGACAATGGTCATCAAGCATTGTGATGACAGGGGTCATAGAGCATTTTGATGAGAAAAAACATGGAGCATGGTGATGACAGAGGCCATGGAACATTGTGATGACCAGGCCATGTACCATTGTGATGACAAGGGCAGGGAACCTTGTGGTGACCGGGGTCATGGAGCATTTTGATGACAACTTTCATGGAACGTTGTGATGACAGGGGTCATGGAGCATTGTGATGAAAGTTGTCCTGGAGCATTGTGATGACAGCGGTCACAGAGAATTGGGATGAAAGGTATCATGCAGCATTGTGATGACAACGGTCAGGGATCATTTTGATGACAGGGGTCATGGAACATTCTGATAACAAGTTTCATCAAGCATTTTGATGACAGGGGTCATGGAGCATTGTGTTGACACGGGCATGGAGCATTGTAATCATAGGATATCTGGAGCATTGTGATGAAAAGGGGATGGAGCATTTTGATGACAGTGTCCAAGTAGCATTGTGCTGACAATGGCATGGAGCATTGTGATGAAAAGGGTATTGGAGCACTGTGGGGAAAGGAATCATGGATCATTGTGATGCCATGGGTCATGGAGCTTTGTGATGACACGGGTCATGGAGCATTGTGATGACACGGCCAAGGAACATTGTGATGACAAGAAATCTGGAGCATTGTGATGAAAGGGCATGGAGCATTGTGATGAAAGGTGACAAGTAGCATTGTGATGATATGGGCAGAGAACTTTGTGATGACAGGGGTCATGGAGCATTGTGATGAAAAGTGTCATGCAACATTGTACTGACAGGGATCATGGAGCTTTTTGGTAAGGGAGCCCTTGGAGATTGGTGGTGGCAGGCGTCATGGGGCATTGTGATGACAGCGGTCTTGGAGCATTGTGATGAAAGGGGTCATGGAGCACTGTGATTACAGGGGCCATGGAGCATTGTGAATACAAAGGCTATGGAGCATTGAGATGACAGGGTTCATGGATCATTGTGATGAAAGTGATCATGGATCATTGTGATGACAAGTGTCCTGAAACCTTGTGATGACACGGTTCATGGAGCATTGTTATGACAAGGACCATGGCGAATTGTGATGACATCTGAAATGGGGCATTGTGATGACAGTGGTCATGTAGAATTGTGATGAAAGGTATCAAGGAGCACTGTGATGACAGGGGCCATGGAACATTGTGATGACAAAGGCCATGGAGCATTGTGATGACAAGTGTCATGGGACATTTTGATGACATTGGCATGGAACATTATGATGACAAGAGTTCTGGAGAATTTTGATGACAAGGGCATGGAGCATTGTGATGACAGGGCCCATGGAGCATTGTGACGAAGAGGGCAGGGAACATTGTGATGACTGGGTTCATGGAGCCTTGTGATGAAAGGGGCCATGGAGCACTGAGATGACAGGCGTCTTGAGGTATGGTGATGACAGTGGTCATGGAGCATTGTGATGAAAGAGATCATGGAGCAATATGATAAGAGGGGACATGGAGCATTGTGATGACAGGTGTATTGGAGCATTGTGATGAAAATATGAATGGATCATTGTGATGACATGTGTCCTGGAACACTGTGATGACACGGTTCATCGAGTATTGTGATGACAAGGGTCATAGCGAATTGTGATAACAGGTGTCATGGGGCATTGTCATGACATTGATCATCTAGGAATTGTGATGAAAGGTATCATGGAGCACTGTGATGACTGGGGGCGTGAAGCATTGTTATGAAAATTGTCCTGGATTATTGTGATGACAGCAGTCATGGAGAATTGGGATGACAGGGATTATGCAGCATTGTGTTGACATGGGTATGGACTATTGTGATGACAATGGTCATGGAGCAATGTGATGAAAGTTTTCATGGAATATCGTGATGAAAAGTGCCTGGGAGCATTGTGACGATAAAGGCCATGGAGCATTGTGATGACAAGTGTCATGGAGCATTGTAATGAAAGCTTTCATTGTGCACTGTGATGACAAGGGGGATGGAGTATTGTGATGAAACTGGTCCTGGAACATTGTGATAACAAAAGCCATGGAGCATTGTGATGACAGGCATCATGGAGAATTGTGAAGAAAGGGGCCATGGGGAATTGTAATGACAATAGAGAAATGTGATGAAAATGGTCAGCGAGCATAGTGATTAAAGTGGTCATTGAGAATTGTGATGAAAAGTGACATAGAGCATTGTGATGACAAAGGTCATGGAGAACTGTGATGACCAGGGTCATGTAGCATTGTGATGACACGTTCATGGAACATTGTGATGACAAGAATTCTGGAACATTGTGATGACAAGGGCCATGGAGCATTGGGATGCCACGGTCATGGAACATTGTGATGACAAAATTCTGGAGCTTTGTGAGGAAAAAGGCATGGAGCATTGTGATTATAGGGGACATGGAGCATTTTGATGACATGGGCAGGGAACACTGTGATGACAGGTGTTATGGAGCAATGGGATGACAAGTGTCATAGAGCACTGTGATGAGAGGGGCCTTGGAGAATTGTGATGACAGGCGTCATGAGGCATTGAGATGGCAGTGGTCATGGAGCATTATGATGAAAGGTGTTATGGAGCACTGTGATTACAGGGGCCATGGAGCATTGTGAATACAAAGGCCATGGAGCATTGAGATGACAGTGGTCATGGAGCATTGTGATGAAAGTGGTAATGGATCATTGTGAGGACAAGTGTCCTGGGACCCTGTGATGACATGGTTCATGGAGCATTGTGATGACAATGGTCATGGCGAATTGTGATGACAATGTCATGGGGCATTGTGATGGCAGTGGTCATCTAGAAATGTGATTAAAGTTATTATGGAGCACAGGAATGAGAGGGGCCATGGAGCATTGTGATGACAAGTCTCATGGAGCATTGTGATGACAGGTGTCATGGAGCATCGTGATGACAAATGCCATTGAGAATTGTGATCAGAGGTGACATTGGGCATTGTGATGAAAGGGGTCATGGAGTACTGGGAGTACAGGGGCCATGGAGCCTTGTGATAACAAGTGACATGGAGAATAGTGATGACAGGCATCATAGAGCATTGTGATGACAAGTGCCATTTAGCATTTTGATGACAGAGGTCATCAGGCACTGTGTTGACGGGGGTCACGGAGCATTGTGATTACAAAGGCCATAGAGCATTGTGATGAGAGGGGTCATGGAGCATTGTGATGACATGGGCCATGGAGCATTGTGAAGACAAGATTCATGGAGCATTGTGATGACACGGGCATGAAGCATGGTGATGACAACAGACCTGGAGCATTGTGATGACAAGGGCATGGAGCATTGTGATTACAGGAGACTTGGGTCATTGTGATGAAATTGGCAGGGATCATTGTGATTAGTGGGATCATGGAGCATTGTGATGACAAGTTTCATGCAATATTGTGCTGACACAGATAATGGAGCATATTGATGAGAGTGGCCTTGGAGCACAGTGATGAGAGACGTCATGGGGCATTATGGTGACAGTGGTCAAGGAGCATTGTGATGAAAGTGTTCATGGAGCAACGCGATTATCGGGACAATGGAGCATTGTGAATACAAAGGCCATGGAACATTGAGATAACAGAGTTCATGGAGCATTGTGATGACAAGGGTCTTGGGAGCTACTGATGACACGTTTCATACAGCATTGAGATGACAAGGGCCAAGGCGAATTGTGATGACACGTGTCATGGGGCATTGTGATGACATTGGTCATCTTGCATTGTGATGAGAGTGGTCATGTAGAATTTTGATTAAAGGTATCATGGAGCACTGTGATGACAAAGGCCAAGGAACATTGTGATGACAAGTGTCATTCAGCAATGTGATGACACGGGAATGGAGCATTATGATGACAAGTGTTCTGGAGCATTGTGATGACAAGGGTATGGAGCATTGTGATTACAGGGACCATGGAGCATTGTGATGACAACGGCATGGAGCACTGTGATGACATTGGTCATTGAGCATTGTGATTACAAAGACCATGAGGCATTGTGATGACAGGGGCCTTGGAGCATTGTGATGACAATGGTCATCAAGCATTGTGATGACAGGGGTCATAGAGCATTGTGATGAGAAAGACCATGGAGCATGGTGATGACAGAGGCCATGGAACATTGTGATGACCAGGCCATGTACCATTGTGATGACAAGGGCAGGGAACCTTGTGGTGACCGGGGTCATGGAGCATTTTGATGACAACTTTCATGGAACGTTGTGATGACAGGGGTCATGGAGCATTGTGATGAAAGTTGTCCTGGAGCATTGTGATGACAGCGGTCACAGAGAATTGGGATGAAAGGTATCATGCAGCATTGTGATGACAACGGTCATGGATCATTTGGATGACAGGGGTCATGGAACATTCTGATAACAAGGTTCATAAAGCATTTTGATGACAGGGGTCATGGAGCATTGTGTTGACACGAGCATGGAGCATTGTAATGATAGGATATCTGGAGCATTGTGATGAAAAGTGGATGGAGCATTTTGATGACAGGGTCCAAGGAGAATTGTGCTGACAATGGCATGGAGCATTGTGATGAAAAGGGTACTGGAGCACTGTGAGGAAAGGAATCATGGATCATTGTGATGACAGGGGTCATGGAGCTTTGTGATGACAAGGGTCATGGAGCATTGTGATGACACGGTCAAGGAACATTGCGATGACAAGAATTCTGGAGCATTGTGATGAAAGGGCATGGTGCATTGTGATGAAAGGTGACAAGGAGCATTGTGACGATATGGGCAGAGAACTTTTTGATGACAGGGGTCATGGAGCATTGTGATAAAAAGTGTCATGGAACATTGTACTGACAGGGATCATGGAGCTTTTTGGTAAGAGAGGTCTTGGAGATTTGTGAAGGCAGGCGTCATGGGGCATTGTGATGACAGCGGTCTTGGAGCATTGGGATGAAAGGGGTCATGGAGCTCTGTGATTACAGGGGCCATGGAGCATTGTGAATACAAAGGCCATGGAGCATTGAGATGACAGGGTTCATGGAGCATTGTGATGAAAGTGATCATGGATCATTGTGATGACAAGTGTCCTGGAACCTTGTGATGACACAGTTCATGGAGCATTGTGATGACAAGGACCATGGCGAATTGTGGTATCATCTGTCATGGGGCATTGTGATGACAGTGGTCATGTAGAATTGTATTGAAAGGTAACATGGAGCACTCTGATGACAGGGGCCATGGAACATTGTGAAGACAAAGGCCATGGAGCATTGTGATGACAAGTGTCATGGGGCATTTTGATGACATTGGCATGGAGCATTATGATGACAAGAGTTCTGGAGCATTTTGATGACCAGGGCATGGAGTATTGTGATGAAAGTTGTCCTGGAGCATTGTGATGACAGCGGTCACAGAGGATTGGGATGAAAGGTATCATGCAGCATTGCGATGACAACGGTCAGGGATCATTTTGATGACAGGGGTCATGGAACATTCTGATAACAAGTTTCATCAAGCATTTTGAGGACAGTGGTCAGGGAGCATTGTGATGACACGGTCAAGGAACATTGTGATGACAAGAAATCTGGAGGATTGTGATGAAAGGGCATGGAGCATTGTGATGAAAGGTGACAAGTAGCATTGTGATGATATGGGCAGAGAACTTTGTGATGATAGGGGTCATGGAGCATTGTGATGAAAAGTGTCATGGATCATTGTACTGACAGGGATCATGGAGCTTTTTGGTAAGGGAGCCCTTGGAGATTGGTGGTGGCAGGCGTCATGGGGCATTGTGATCACAGCGGTCTTGGAGCATTGTGATGAAAGCGGTCATGGAGCACTGTGATTACAGGGGCCATGGAGCATTGTGAATACAAAGGCTATGGAGCATTGAGATGACAGGGTTCATGGAGCATTGTGATGAAAGTGATCATGGATCATTGTGATGACAAGTGTCCTGAAACCTTGTGATGACACGGTTCATGGAGCATTGTTATGACAAGGACCATGGCGAATTGTGATGACATCTGAAATGGGGCATTGTGATGACAGTGGTCATGTAGAATTGTGATGAAAGGTATCAAGGAGCACTGTGATGACAGGGGCCATGGAACATTGTGATGACAAAGGCCATGGAGCATTGTGATGACAAGTGTCATGGGACATTTTGATGACATTGGCATGGAACATTATGATGACAAGAGTTCTGGAGAATTTTGATGACAAGGGCATGGAGCATTGTGATGACAGGGCCCATGGAGCATTGTGACGAAGAGGGCAGGGAACATTGTGATGACTGGGTTCATGGAGCCTTGTGATGAAAGGGGCCATGGAGCACTGAGATGACAGGCGTCTTGAGGTATGGTGATGACAGTGGTCATGGAGCATTGTGATGAAAGAGATCATGGAGCAATATGATAAGAGGGGACATGGAGCATTGTGATGACAGGTGTATTGGAGCATTGTGATGAAAATATGAATGGATCATTGTGATGACATGTGTCCTGGAACACTGTGATGACACGGTTCATCGAGTATTGTGATGACAAGGGTCATAGCGAATTGTGATAACAGGTGTCATGGGGCATTGTGATGACATTGGTCATCTTGCATTGTGATGAGAGTGGTCATGTAGAATTTTGATTAAAGGTATCATGGAGCACTGTGATGACAAAGGCCAAGGAACATTGTGATGACAAGTGTCATTCAGCAATGTGATGACACGGGAATGGAGCATTATGATGACAAGTGTTCTGGAGCATTGTGATGACAAGGGTATGGAGCATTGTGATTACAGGGACCATGGAGCATTGTGATGACAACGGCATGGAGCACTGTGATGACATTGGTCATTGAGCATTGTGATCACAAAGACCATGAGGCATTGTGATGACAGGGGCCTGGGAGCATTGTGATGACAATGGTCATCAAGCATTGTGATGACAGGGGTCATAGAGCATTTTGATGAGAAAAACCATGGAGCATGGTGATGACAGAGGCCATGGAACATTGTGATGACCAGGCCATGTACCATTGTGATGACAAGGGCAGGGAACCTTGTGGTGACCGGGGTCATGGAGCATTTTGATGACAACTTTCATGGAACGTTGTGATGACAGGGGTCATGGAGCATTGTGATGAAAGTTGTCCTGGAGCATTGTGATGACAGCGGTCACAGAGAATTGGGATGAAAGGTATCATGCAGCATTGTGATGACAACGGTCAGGGATCATTTTGATGACAGGGGTCATGGAACATTCTGATAACAAGTTTCATCAAGCATTTTGATGACAGGGGTCATGGAGCATTGTGTTGACACGGGCATGGAGCATTGTAATCATAGGATATCTGGAGCATTGTGATGAAAAGGGGATGGAGCATTTTGATGACAGTGTCCAAGTAGCATTGTGCTGACAATGGCATGGAGCATTGTGATGAAAAGGGTATTGGAGCACTGTGGGGAAAGGAATCATGGATCATTGTGATGCCATGGGTCATGGAGCTTTGTGATGACACGGGTCATGGAGCATTGTGATGACACGGCCAAGGAACATTGTGATGACAAGAAATCTGGAGCATTGTGATGAAAGGGCATGGAGCATTGTGATGAAAGGTGACAAGTAGCATTGTGATGATATGGGCAGAGAACTTTGTGATGACAGGGGTCATGGAGCATTGTGATGAAAAGTGTCATGGAACATTGTACTGACAGGGATCATGGAGCTTTTTGGTAAGGGAGCCCTTGGAGATTGGTGGTGGCAGGCGTCATGGGGCATTGTGATGACAGCGGTCTTGGAGCATTGTGATGAAAGGGGTCATGGAGCACTGTGATTACAGGGGCCATGGAGCATTGTGAATACAAAGGCTATGGAGCATTGAGATGACAGGGTTCATGGAGCATTGTGATGAAAGTGATCATGGATCATTGTGATGACAAGTGTCCTGAAACCTTGTGATGACACGGTTCATGGAGCATTGTTATGACAAGGACCATGGCGAATTGTGATGACATCTGAAATGGGGCATTGTGATGACAGTGGTCATGTAGAATTGTGATGAAAGGTATCAAGGAGCACTGTGATGACAGGGGCCATGGAACATTGTGATGACAAAGGCCATGGAGCATTGTGATGACAAGTGTCATGGGACATTTTGATGACATTGGCATGGAACATTATGATGACAAGAGTTCTGGAGAATTTTGATGACAAGGGCATGGAGCATTGTGATGACAGGGCCCATGGAGCATTGTGACGAAGAGGGCAGGGAACATTGTGATGACTGGGTTCATGGAGCCTTGTGATGAAAGGGGCCATGGAGCACTGAGATGACAGGCGTCTTGAGGTATGGTGATGACAGTGGTCATGGAGCATTGTGATGAAAGAGATCATGGAGCAATATGATAAGAGGGGACATGGAGCATTGTGATGACATGTGTATTGGAGCATTGTGATGAAAATATTAATGGATCATTGTGATGACATGTGTCCTGGAACACTGTGATGACACGGTTCATCGAGTATTGTGATGACAAGGGTCATAGCGAATTGTGATAACAGGTGTCATGGGGCATTGTGATGACATTGATCATCTAGGAATTGTGATGAAAGGTATCATGGAGCACTGTGATGACTGGGGGCATGAAGCATTGTTATGAAAATTGTCCTGGATTATTGTGATGACAGCAGTCATGGAGAATTGGGATGACAGGGATTATGCAGCATTGTGTTGACATGGGTATGGACTATTGTGATGACAATGGTCATGGAGCAATGTGATGAAAGTTTTCATGGAATATCGTGATGAAAAGTGCCTGGGAGCATTGTGACGATAAAGGCCATGGAGCATTGTGATGACAAGTGTCATGGAGCATTGTAATGAAAGCTTTCATTGTGCACTGTGATGACAAGGGGGATGGAGTATTGTGATGAAACTGGTCCTGGAACATTGTGATAACAAAAGCCATGGAGCATTGTGATGACAGGCATCATGGAGAATTGTGAAGAAAGGGGCCATGGGGAATTGTAATGACAATAGAGAAATGTGATGAAAATGGTCAGCGAGCATAGTGATTAAAGTGGTCATTGAGAATTGTGATGAAAAGTGACATAGAGCATTGTGATGACAAAGGTCATGGAGAACTGTGATGACCAGGGTCATGTAGCATTGTGATGACACGTTCATGGAACATTGTGATGACAAGAATTCTGGAGCATTGTGATGACAAGGGCCATGGAGCATTGTGATGCCACGGTCATGGAACATTGTGATGACAAAATTCTGGAGCTTTGTGAGGAAAAAGGCATGGAGCATTGTGATTATAGGGGACATGGAGCATTTTGATGACATGGGCAGGGAACACTGTGATGACAGGTGTTATGGAGCAATGGGATGACAAGTGTCATGGAGCACTGTGATGAGAGGGGCCTTGGAGAATTGTGATGACAGGCGTCATGAGGCATTGAGATGGCAGTGGTCATGGAGCATTATGATGAAAGGTGTTATGGAGCACTGTGATTACAGGGGCCATGGAGCATTGTGAATACAAAGGCCATGGAGCATTGAGATGACAGTGGTCATGGAGCATTGTGATGAAAGTGGTAATGGATCATTGTGAGGACAAGTGTCCTGGGACCCTGTGATGACATGGTTCATGGAGCATTGTGATGACAATGGTCATGGCGAATTGTGATGACAATGTCATGGGGCATTGTGATGGCAGTGGTCATCTAGAAATGTGATTAAAGTTATTATGGAGCACAGGAATGAGAGGGGCCATGGAGCATTGTGATGACAAGTCTCATGGAGCATTGTGATGACAGGTGTCATGGAGCATCGTGATGACAAATGCCATTGAGAATTGTGATCAGAGGTGACATTGGGCATTGTGATGAAAGGGGTCATGGAGTACTGGGAGTACAGGGGCCATGGAGCCTTGTGATAACAAGTGACATGGAGAATAGTGATGACAGGCATCATAGAGCATTGTGATGACAAGTGCCATTTAGCATTTTGATGACAGGGGTCATCAGGCATTGTGTTGACGGGGGTCACGGAGCATTGTGATGACAAAGGCCATAGAGCATTGTGATGAGAGGGGTCATGGAGCATTGTGATGACATGGGCCATGGAGCATTGTGAAGACAAGATTCATGGAGCATTGTGATGACACGGGCATGAAGCATGGTGATGACAACAGACCTGGAGCATTGTGATGACAAGGGCATGGAGCATTGTGATTAGAGGAGACTTGGGTCATTGTGATGAAATTGGCAGGGATCATTGTGATTAGAGGGATCATGGAGCATTGTGATGACAAGTTTCATGCAATATTGTGCTGACACAGATCATGGAGCATTTTGATGAGAGTGGCCTTGGAGCACAGTGATGAGAGATGTCATGGGGCATTATGGTGACAGTGGTCAAGGAGCATTGTGATGAAAGTGTTCATGGAGCAACGCGATTATCGGGACAATGGAGCATTGTGAATACAAAGGCCATGGAACATTGAGATAACAGAGTTCATGGAGCATTGTGATGACAAGGGTCTTGGGAGCTACTGATGACACGTTTCAGACAGCATTGAGATGACAAGGGCCAAGGCGAATTGTGATGACACGTGTCATGGGGCATTGTGATGACATTGGTCATCTTGCATTGTGATGAGAGTGGTCATGTAGAATTTTGATTAAAGGTATCATGGAGCACTGTGATGACAAAGGCCAAGGAACATTGTGATGACAAGTGTCATTCAGCAATGTGATGACACGGGAATGGAGCATTATGATGACAAGTGTTCTGGAGCATTGTGATGACAAGGGTATGGAGCATTGTGATTACAGGGACCATGGAGCATTGTGATGACAACGGCATGGAGCACTGTGATGACATTGGTCATTGAGCATTGTGATTACAAAGACCATGAGGCATTGTGATGACAGGGGCCTTGGAGCATTGTGATGACAATGGTCATCAAGCATTGTGATGACAGGGGTCATAGAGCATTGTGATGAGAAAGACCATGGAGCATGGTGATGACAGAGGCCATGGAACATTGTGATGACCAGGCCATGTACCATTGTGATGACAAGGGCAGGGAACCTTGTGGTGACCGGGGTCATGGAGCATTTTGATGACAACTTTCATGGAACGTTGTGATGACAGGGGTCATGGAGCATTGTGATGAAAGTTGTCCTGGAGCATTGTGATGACAGCGGTCACAGAGAATTGGGATGAAAGGTATCATGCAGCATTGTGATGACAACGGTCATGGATCATTTGGATGACAGGGGTCATGGAACATTCTGATAACAAGGTTCATAAAGCATTTTGATGACAGGGGTCATGGAGCATTGTGTTGACACGAGCATGGAGCATTGTAATGATAGGATATCTGGAGCATTGTGATGAAAAGGGGATGGAGCATTTTGATGACAGGGTCCAAGGAGAATTGTGCTGACAATGGCATGGAGCATTGTGATGAAAAGGGTACTGGAGCACTGTGAGGAAAGGAATCATGGATCATTGTGATGCCAGGGGTCATGGAGCTTTGTGATGACACGGGTCATGGAGCATTGTGATGACACGGTCAAGGAACATTGCGATGACAAGAATTCTGGAGCATTGTGATGAAAGGGCATGGTGCATTGTGATGAAAGGTGACAAGGAGCATTGTGACGATATGGGCAGAGAACTTTTTGATGACAGGGGTCATGGAGCATTGTGATAAAAAGTGTCATGGAACATTGTACTGACAGGGATCATGGAGCTTTTTGGTAAGAGAGGTCTTGGAGATTTGTGAAGGCAGGCGTCATGGGGCATTGTGATGAGAGCGGTCTTGGAGCATTGGGATGAAAGGGGTCATGGAGCTCTGTGATTACAGGGGCCATGGAGCATTGTGAATACAAAGGCCATGGAGCATTGAGATGACAGGGTTCATGGAGCATTGTGATGAAAGAGATCATGGATCATTGTGATGACAAGTGTCCTGGAACCTTGTGATGACACAGTTCATGGAGCATTGTGATGACAAGGACCATGGCGAATTGTGGTATCATCTGTCATGGGGCATTGTGATGACAGTGGTCATGTAGAATTGTATTGAAAGGTAACATGGAGCACTCTGATGACAGGGGCCATGGAACATTGTGATGACAAAGGCCATGGAGCATTGTGATGACAAGTGTCATGGGGCATTTTGATGACATTGGCATGGAGCATTATGATGACAAGAGTTCTGGAGCATTTTGATGACCAGGGCATGGAGCATTGTGATGAAAGTTGTCCTGGAGCATTGTGATGACAGCGGTCACAGAGGATTGGGATGAAAGGTATCATGCAGCATTGCGATGACAACGGTCAGGGATCATTTTGATGACAGGGGTCATGGAACATTCTGATAACAAGTTTCATCAAGCATTTTGATGACAGGGGTCATGGAGCATTGTGTTGACACGGGCATGGAGCATTGTAATGATAGGATATCTGGAGCATTGTGATGAAAAGGGGATGGAGCATTTTGATGACAGTGTTCAAGTAGCATTGTGCTGACAATGGCATGGAGCATTGTGATGAAAAGGGTACTGGAGCACTGTGAGGAAAGGAATCATGGATCATTGTGATGCCAGGTGTCATGGAGCTTTGTGATGACACGAGTCATGGAGCATTGTGATGACACGGTCAAGGAACATTGTGATGACAAGAAATCTGGAGCATTGTGATGAAAGGGCATGGAGCATTGTGATGAAAGGTGACAAGTAGCATTGTGATGATATGGGCAGAGAACTTTGTGATGACAGGGGTCATGGAGCATTGTGATGAAAAGTGTCATGGAACATTGTACTGACAGGGATCATGGAGCTTTTTGGTAAGGGAGCCCTTGGAGATTGGTGGTGGCAGGCGTCATGGGGCATTGTGATGACAGCGGTCTTGGAGCATTGTGATGAAAGGGGTCATGGAGCACTGTGATTACAGGGGCCATGGAGCATTGTGAATACAAAGGCTATGGAGCATTGAGATGACAGGGTTCATGGAGCATTGTGATGAAAGTGATCATGGATCATTGTGATGACAAGTGTCCTGGAACCTTGTGATGACACAGTTCATGGAGCATTGTGATGACAAGGACCATGGCGAATTGTGGTATCATCTGTCATGGGGCATTGTGATGACAGTGGTCATGTAGAATTGTATTGAAAGGTAACATGGAGCACTCTGATGACAGGGGCCATGGAACATTGTGAAGACAAAGGCCATGGAGCATTGTGATGACAAGTGTCATGGGGCATTTTGATGACATTGGCATGGAGCATTATGATGACAAGAGTTCTGGAGCATTTTGATGACCAGGGCATGGAGTATTGTGATGAAAGTTGTCCTGGAGCATTGTGATGACAGCGGTCACAGAGGATTGGGATGAAAGGTATCATGCAGCATTGCGATGACAACGGTCAGGGGTCATTTTGATGACAGGGGTCATGGAACATTCTGATAACAAGTTTCATCAAGCATTTTGAGGGCAGGGGTCAGGGAGCATTGTGATGACACGGTCAAGGAACATTGTGATGACAAGAAATCTGGAGCATTGTGATGAAAGGGCATGGAGCATTGTGATGAAAAGTGTCATGGAACATTGTACTGACAGGGATCATGGAGCTTTTTGGTAAGGGAGCCCTTGGAGATTGGTGGTGGCAGGCGTCATGGGGCATTGTGATGACAGCGGTCTTGGAGCATTGTGATGAAAGGGGTCACGGAGCACTGTGATTACAGGGGCCATGGAGCATTGTGAATACAAAGGCTATGGAGCATTGAGATGACAGGGTTCATGGAGCATTGTGATGAAAGTGATCATGGATCATTGTGACGACAAGTGTCCTGAAACCTTGTGATGACACGGTTCATGGAGCATTGTTATGACAAGGACCATGGCGAATTGTGATGACATCTGAAATGGGGCATTGTGATGACAGTGGTCATGTAGAATTGTGATGAAAGGTATCAAGGAGCACTGTGATGACAGGGGCCATGGAACATTGTGATGACAAAGGCCATGGAGCATTGTGATGACAAGTGTCATGGGACATTTTGATGACATTGGCATGGAACATTATGATGACAAGAGTTCTGGAGAATTTTGATGACAAGGGCATGGAGCATTGTGATGACAGGGCCCATGGAGCATTGTGACGAAGAGGGCAGGGAACATTGTGATGACTGGGTTCATGGAGCCTTGTGATGAAAGGGGCCATGGAGCACTGAGATGACAGGCGTCTTGAGGTATGGTGATGACAGTGGTCATGGAGCATTGTGATGAAAGAGATCATGGAGCAATATGATAAGAGGGGACATGGAGCATTGTGATGACAGGTGTATTGGAGCATTGTGATGAAAATATGAATGGATCATTGTGATGACATGTGTCCTGGAACACTGTGATGACACGGTTCATCGAGTATTGTGATGACAAGGGTCATAGCGAATTGTGATAACAGGTGTCATGGGGCATTGTGATGACATTGATCATCTAGGAATTGTGATGAAAGGTATCATGGAGCACTGTGATGACTGGGGGCATGAAGCATTGTTATGAAAATTGTCCTGGATTATTGTGATGACAGCAGTCATGGAGAATTGGGATGACAGGGATTATGCAGCATTGTGTTGACATGGGTATGGACTATTGTGATGACAATGGTCATGGAGCAATGTGATGAAAGTTTTCATGGAATATCGTGATGAAAAGTGCCTGGGAGCATTGTGACGATAAAGGCCATGGAGCATTGTGATGACAAGTGTCATGGAGCATTGTAATGAAAGCTTTCATTGTGCACTGTGATGACAAGGGGGATGGAGTATTGTGATGAAACTGGTCCTGGAACATTGTGATAACAAAAGCCATGGAGCATTGTGATGACAGGCATCATGGAGAATTGTGAAGAAAGGGGCCATGGGGAATTGTAATGACAATAGAGAAATGTGATGAAAATGGTCAGCGAGCATAGTGATTAAAGTGGTCATTGAGAATTGTGATGAAAAGTGACATAGAGCATTGTGATGACAAAGGTCATGGAGAACTGTGATGACCAGGGTCATGTAGCATTGTGATGACACGTTCATGGAACATTGTGATGACAAGAATTCTGGAGCATTGTGATGACAAGGGCCATGGAGCATTGTGATGCCACGGTCATGGAACATTGTGATGACAAAATTCTGGAGCTTTGTGAGGAAAAAGGCATGGAGCATTGTGATTATAGGGGACATGGAGCATTTTGATGACATGGGCAGGGAACACTGTGATGACAGGTGTTATGGAGCAATGGGATGACAAGTGTCATGGAGCACTGTGATGAGAGGGGCCTTGGAGAATTGTGATGACAGGCGTCATGAGGCATTGAGATGGCAGTGGTCATGGAGCATTATGATGAAAGGTGTTATGGAGCACTGTGATTACAGGGGCCATGGAGCATTGTGAATACAAAGGCCATGGAGCATTGAGATGACAGTGGTCATGGAGCATTGTGATGAAAGTGGTAATGGATCATTGTGAGGACAAGTGTCCTGGGACCCTGTGATGACATGGTTCATGGAGCATTGTGATGACAATGGTCATGGCGAATTGTGATGACAATGTCATGGGGCATTGTGATGGCAGTGGTCATCTAGAAATGTGATTAAAGTTATTATGGAGCACAGGAATGAGAGGGGCCATGGAGCATTGTGATGACAAGTCTCATGGAGCATTGTGATGACAGGTGTCATGGAGCATCGTGATGACAAATGCCATTGAGAATTGTGATCAGAGGTGACATTGGGCATTGTGATGAAAGGGGTCATGGAGTACTGGGAGTACAGGGGCCATGGAGCCTTGTGATAACAAGTGACATGGAGAATAGTGATGACAGGCATCATAGAGCATTGTGATGACAAGTGCCATTTAGCATTTTGATGACAGGGGTCATCAGGCATTGTGTTGACGGGGGTCACGGAGCATTGTGATGACAAAGGCCATAGAGCATTGTGATGAGAGGGGTCATGGAGCATTGTGATGACATGGGCCATGGAGCATTGTGAAGACAAGATTCATGGAGCATTGTGATGACACGGGCATGAAGCATGGTGATGACAACAGACCTGGAGCATTGTGATGACAAGGGCATGGAGCATTGTGATTACAGGAGACTTGGGTCATTGTGATGAAATTGGCAGGGATCATTGTGATTAGTGGGATCATGGAGCATTGTGATGACAAGTTTCATGCAATATTGTGCTGACACAGATCATGGAGCATTTTGATGAGAGTGGCCTTGGAGCACAGTGATGAGAGACGTCATGGGGCATTATGGTGACAGTGGTCAAGGAGCATTGTGATGAAAGTGTTCATGGAGCAACGCGATTATCGGGACAATGGAGCATTGTGAATACAAAGGCCATGGAACATTGAGATAACAGAGTTCATGGAGCATTGTGATGACAAGGGTCTTGGGAGCTACTGATGACACGTTTCAGACAGCATTGAGATGACAAGGGCCAAGGCGAATTGTGATGACACGTGTCATGGGGCATTGTGATGACATTGGTCATCTTGCATTGTGATGAGAGTGGTCATGTAGAATTTTGATTAAAGGTATCATGGAGCACTGTGATGACAAAGGCCAAGGAACATTGTGATGACAAGTGTCATTCAGCAATGTGATGACACGGGAATGGAGCATTATGATGACAAGTGTTCTGGAGCATTGTGATGACAAGGGTATGGAGCATTGTGATTACAGGGACCATGGAGCATTGTGATGACAACGGCATGGAGCACTGTGATGACATTGGTCATTGAGCATTGTGATTACAAAGACCATGAGGCATTGTGATGACAGGGGCCTTGGAGCATTGTGATGACAATGGTCATCAAGCATTGTGATGACAGGGGTCATAGAGCATTGTGATGAGAAAGACCATGGAGCATGGTGATGACAGAGGCCATGGAACATTGTGATGACCAGGCCATGTACCATTGTGATGACAAGGGCAGGGAACCTTGTGGTGACCGGGGTCATGGAGCATTTTGATGACAACTTTCATGGAACGTTGTGATGACAGGGGTCATGGAGCATTGTGATGAAAGTTGTCCTGGAGCATTGTGATGACAGCGGTCACAGAGAATTGGGATGAAAGGTATCATGCAGCATTGTGATGACAACGGTCATGGATCATTTGGATGACAGGGGTCATGGAACATTCTGATAACAAGGTTCATAAAGCATTTTGATGACAGGGGTCATGGAGCATTGTGTTGACACGAGCATGGAGCATTGTAATGATAGGATATCTGGAGCATTGTGATGAAAAGGGGATGGAGCATTTTGATGACAGGGTCCAAGGAGAATTGTGCTGACAATGGCATGGAGCATTGTGATGAAAAGGGTACTGGAGCACTGTGAGGAAAGGAATCATGGATCATTGTGATGCCAGGGGTCATGGAGCTTTGTGATGACACGGGTCATGGAGCATTGTGATGACACGGTCAAGGAACATTGCGATGACAAGAATTCTGGAGCATTGTGATGAAAGGGCATGGTGCATTGTGATGAAAGGTGACAAGGAGCATTGTGACGATATGGGCAGAGAACTTTTTGATGACAGGGGTCATGGAGCATTGTGATAAAAAGTGTCATGGAACATTGTACTGACAGGGATCATGGAGCTTTTTGGTAAGAGAGGTCTTGGAGATTTGTGAAGGCAGGCGTCATGGGGCATTTTGATGACAGCGGTCTTGGAGCATTGGGATGAAAGGGGTCATGGAGCTCTGTGATTACAGGGGCCATGGAGCATTGTGAATACAAAGGCCATGGAGCATTGAGATGACAGGGTTCATGGAGCATTGTGATGAAAGTGATCATGGATCATTGTGATGACAAGTGTCCTGGAACCTTGTGATGACACAGTTCATGGAGCATTGTGATGACAAGGACCATGGCGAATTGTGGTATCATCTGTCATGGGGCATTGTGATGACAGTGGTCATGTAGAATTGTATTGAAAGGTAACATGGAGCACTCTGATGACAGGGGCCATGGAACATTGTGATGACAAAGGCCATGGAGCATTGTGATGACAAGTGTCATGGGGCATTTTGATGACATTGGCATGGAGCATTATGATGACAAGAGTTCTGGAGCATTTTGATGACCAGGGCATGGAGCATTGTGATGAAAGTTGTCCTGGAGCATTGTGATGACAGCGGTCACAGAGGATTGGGATGAAAGGTATCATGCAGCATTGCGATGACAACGGTCAGGGATCATTTTGATGACAGGGGTCATGGAACATTCTGATAACAAGTTTCATCAAGCATTTTGATGACAGGGGTCATGGAGCATTGTGTTGACACGGGCATGGAGCATTGTAATGATAGGATATCTGGAGCATTGTGATGAAAAGGGGATGGAGCATTTTGATGACAGTGTCCAAGTAGCATTATGCTGACAATGGCATGGAGCATTGTGATGAAAAGGGTACTGGAGCACTGTGAGGAAAGGAATCATGGATCATTGTGATGCCAGGGGTCATGGAGCTTTGTGATGACACGGGTCATGGAGCATTGTGATGACACGGTCAAGGAACATTGTGATGACAAGAAATCTGGAGCATTGTGATGAAAGGGCATGGAGCATTGTGATGAAAGGTGACAAGTAGCATTGTGATGATATGGGCAGAGAACTTTGTGATGATAGGGGTCATGGAGCATTGTGATGAAAAGTGTCATGGAACATTATACTGACAGGGATCATGGAGCTTTTTGGTAAGGGAGCCCTTGGAGATTGGTGGTGGCAGGCGTCATGGGGCATTGTGATGACAGCGGTCTTGGAGCATTGTGATGAAAGGGGTCACGGAGCACTGTGATTACAGGGGCCATGGAGCATTGTGAATACAAAGGCTATGGAGCATTGAGATGACAGGGTTCATGGAGCATTGTGATGAAAGTGATCATGGATCATTGTGACGACAAGTGTCCTGAAACCTTGTGATGACACGGTTCATGGAGCATTGTTATGACAAGGACCATGGCGAATTGTGATGACATCTGAAATGGGGCATTGTGATGACAGTGGTCATGTAGAATTGTGATGAAAGGTATCAAGGAGCACTGTGATGACAGGGGCCATGGAACATTGTGATGACAAAGGCCATGGAGCATTGTGATGACAAGTGTCATGGGACATTTTGATGACATTGGCATGGAACATTATGATGACAAGAGTTCTGGAGAATTTTGATGACAAGGGCATGGAGCATTGTGATGACAGGGCCCATGGAGCATTGTGACGAAGAGGGCAGGGAACATTGTGATGACTGGGTTCATGGAGCCTTGTGATGAAAGGGGCCATGGAGCACTGAGATGACAGGCGTCTTGAGGTATGGTGATGACAGTGGTCATGGAGCATTGTGATGAAAGAGATCATGGAGCAATATGATAAGAGGGGACATGGAGCATTGTGATGACAGGTGTATTGGAGCATTGTGATGAAAATATGAATGGATCATTGTGATGACATGTGTCCTGGAACACTGTGATGACACGGTTCATCGAGTATTGTGATGACAAGGGTCATAGCGAATTGTGATAACAGGTGTCATGGGGCATTGTGATGACATTGGTCATCTTGCATTGTGATGAGAGTGGTCATGGAGAATTTTGATTAAAGGTATCATGGAGCACTGTGATGACAAAGGCCAAGGAACATTGTGATGACAAGTGTCATTCAGCAATGTGATGACACGGGAATGGAGCATTATGATGACAAGTGTTCTGGAGCATTGTGATGACAAGGGTATGGAGCATTGTGATGACAGGTGTCATGGAGCATCGTGATGACAAATGCCATTGAGAATTGTGATCAGAGGTGACATTGGGCATTGTGATGAAAGGGGTCATGGAGTACTGGGAGTACAGGGGCCATAGAGCCTTGTGATAACAAGTGACATGGAGAATAGTGATGACAGGCATCATAGAGCATTGTGATGACAAGTGCCATTTAGCATTTTGATGACAGGGGTCATCAGGCACTGTGTTGACGGGGGTCACGGAGCATTGTGATGACAACGGCATGGAGCACTGTGATGACATTGGTCATTGAGCATTGTGATTACAAAGACCATGAGGCATTGTGATGACAGGGGCCTTGGAGCATTGTGATGACAATGGTCATCAAGCATTGTGATGACAGGGGTCATAGAGCATTTTGATGAGAAAAACCATGGAGCATGGTGATGACAGAGGCCATGGAACATTGTGATGACCAGGCCATGTACCATTGTGATGACAAGGGCAGGGAACCTTGTGGTGACCGGGGTCATGGAGCATTTTGATGACAACTTTCATGGAACGTTGTGATGACAGGGGTCATGGAGCATTGTGATGAAAGTTGTCCTGGAGCATTGTGATGACAGTGGTCACAGAGAATTGGGATGAAAGGTATCATGCAGCATTGTGATGACAACGGTCAGTGATCATTTTGATGACAGGGGTCATGGAACATTCTGATAACAAGTTTCATCAAGCATTTTGATGACAGGGGTCATGGAGCATTGTGTTGACACGGGCATGGAGCATTGTAATCATAGGATATCTGGAGCATTGTGATGAAAAGGGGATGGAGCATTTTGATGACAGTGTCCAAGTAGCATTGTGCTGACAATGGCATGGAGCATTGTGATGAAAAGGGTATTGGAGCACTGTGGGGAAAGGAATCATGGATCATTGTGATGCCATGGGTCATGGAGCGTTGTGATGACACGGGTCATGGAGCATTGTGATGACACGGCCAAGGAATATTGTGATGACAAGAAATCTGGAGCATTGTGATGAAAGGGCGTGGAGCATTGTGATGAAAGGTGACAAGTAGCATTGTGATGATATGGGCAGAGAACTTTGTGATGACAGGGGTCATGTAGCATTGTGATGAAAAGTGTCATGGAACATTGTACTGACAGGGATCATGGAGCTTTTTGGTAAGGGAGCCCTTGGAGATTGGTGGTGGCAGGCGTCATGGGGCATTGTGATGACAGCGGTCTTGGAGCATTGTGATGAAAGGGGTCATGGAGCACTGTGATTACAGGGGCCATGGAGCATTGTGAATACAAAGGCTATGGACCATTGAGATGACAGGGTTCATGGAGCATTGTGATGAAAGTGATCATGGATCATTGTGATGACAAGTGTCCTGAAACCTTGTGATGACACGGTTCATGGAGCATTGTTATGACAAGGACCATGGCGAATTGTGATGACATCTGAAATGGGGCATTGTGATGACAGTGGTCATGTAGAATTGTGATGAAAGGTATCAAGGAGCACTGTGATGACAGGGGCCATGGAACATTGTGATGACAAAGGCCATGGAGCATTGTGATGACAAGTGTCATGGGACATTTTGATGACATTGGCATGGAACATTATGATGACAAGAGTTCTGAAGAATTTTGATGACAAGGGCATGGAGCATTGTGATGACAGGGCCCATGGAGCATTGTGACGAAGAGGGCAGGGAACATTGTGATGACTGGGTTCATGGAGCACTGTGATGAAAGGGGCCATGGAGCACTGAGATGACAGGCGTCTTGAGGTATGGTGATGACAGTGGTCATGGAGCATTGTGATGAAAGAGATCATGGAGCAATATGATAAGAGGGGACATGGAGCATTGTGATGACAGGTGTATTGGAGCATTGTGATGAAAATATTAATGGATCATTGTGATGACATGTGTCCTGGAACACTGTGATGACACGGTTCATCGAGTATTGTGATGACAAGGGTCATAGCGAATTGTGATAACAGGTGTCATGGGGCATTGTGATGACATTGATCATCTAGGAATTGTGATGGAAGGTATCATGGAGCACTGTGATGACTGGGGGCATGAAGCATTGTTATGAAAATTGTCCTGGATTATTGTGATGACAGCAGTCATGGAGAATTGGGATGACAGGGATTATGCAGCATTGTGTTGACATGGGTATGGACTATTGTGATGACAATGGTCATGGAGCAATGTGATGAAAGTTTTCATGGAATATCGTGATGAAAAGTGCCTGGGAGCATTGTGACGATAAAGGCCATGGAGCATTGTGATGACAAGTGTCATGGAGCATTGTAATGAAAGCTTTCATTGTGCACTGTGATGACAAGGGGGATGGAGTATTGTGATGAAACTGGTCCTGGAGCATTGTGATAACAAAAGCCATGGAGCATTGTGATGACAGGCATCATGGAGAATTGTGAAGAAAGGGGCCATGGGGAATTGTAATGACAATAGAGAAATGTGATGAAAATGGTCAGCGAGCATAGTGATTAAAGTGGTCATTGAGAATTGTGATGAAAAGTGACATAGAGCATTGTGATGACAAAGGTCATGGAGAACTGTGATGACCAGGGTCATGTAGCATTGTGATGACACGTTCATGGAACATTGTGATGACAAGAATTCTGGAGCATTGTGATGACAAGGGCCATGGAGCATTGTGATGCCACGGTCATGGAACATTGTGATGACAAAATTCTGGAGCTTTGTGAGGAAAAAGGCATGGAGCATTGTGATTATAGGGGACATGGAGCATTTTGATGACATGGGCAGGGAACACTGTGATGACAGGTGTTATGGAGCAATGGGATGACAAGTGTCATGGAGCACTGTGATGAGAGGGGCCTTGGAGAATTGTGATGACAGGCGACATGAGGCATTGAGATGGCAGTGGTCATGGAGCATTATGATGAAAGGTGTTATGGAGCACTGTGATTACAGGGGCCATGGAGCATTGTGAATACAAAGGCCATGGAGCATTGAGATGACAGTGGTCATGGAGCATTGTGATGAAAGTGGTAATGGATCATTGTGAGGACAAGTGTCCTGGGACCCTGTGATGACATGGTTCATGGAGCATTGTGATGACAATGGTCATGGCGAATTGTGATGACAATGTCATGGGGCATTGTGATGGCAGTGGTCATCTAGAAATGTGATTAAAGTTATTATGGAGCACAGGAATGAGAGGGGCCATGGAGCATTGTGATGACAAGTCTCATGGAGCATTGTGATGACAGGTGTCACGGAGCATCGTGATGACAAATGCCATTGAGAATTGTGATCAGAGGTGACATTGGGCATTGTGATGAAAGGGGTCATGGAGTACTGGGAGTACAGGGGCCATGGAGCCTTGTGATAACAAGTGACATGGAGAATAGTGATGACAGGCATCATAGAGCATTGTGATGACAAGTGCCATTTAGCATTTTGATGACAGGGGTCATCAGGCATTGTGTTGACGGGGGTCACGGAGCATTGTGATGACAAAGGCCATAGATCATTGTGATGAGAGGGGTCATGGAGCATTGTGATGACATGGGCCATGGAGCATTGTGAGGACAAGATTCATGGAGCATTGTGATGACACGGGCATGAAGCATGGTGATGACAACAGACCTGGAGCATTGTGATGACAAGGGCATGGAGCATTGTGATTACAGGAGACTTGGGTCATTGTGATGAAATTGGCAGGGATCATTGTGATTAGAGGGATCATGGAGCATTGTGATGACAAGTGTCATGCAATATTGTGCTGACACAGATCATGGAGCATTTTGATGAGAGTGGCCTTGGAGCACAGTGATGAGAGACGTCATGGGGCATTATGGTGACAGTGGTCAAGGAGCATTGTGATGAAAGTGTTCATGGAGCAACGCGATTATCGGGACAATGGAGCATTGTGAATACAAAGGCCATGGAACATTGAGATAACAGAGTTCATGCAGCATTGTGATGACAAGGGTCTTGGGAGCTACTGATGACACGTTTCATACAGCATTGAGATGACAAGGGCCAAGGCGAATTGTGATGACACGTGTCATGGGGCATTGTGATGACATTGGTCATCTTGCATTGTGATGAGAGTGGTCATGTAGAATTTTGATTAAAGGTATCATGGAGCACTGTGATGACAAAGGCCAAGGAACATTGTGATGACAAGTGTCATTCAGCAATGTGATGACACGGGAATGGAGCATTATGATGACAAGTGTTCTGGAGCATTGTGATGACAAGGGTATGGAGCATTGTGATTACAGGGACCATGGAGCATTGTGATGACAACGGCATGGAGCACTGTGATGACATTGGTCATTGAGCATTGTGATTACAAAGACCATGAGGCATTGTGATGACAGGGGCCTGGGAGCATTGTGATGACAATGGTCATGAAGCATTGTGATGACAGGGGTCTTAGAGCATTGTGATGAGAAAGACCATGGAGCATGGTGATGACAGAGGCCATGGAACATTGTGATGACCAGGCCATGTACCATTGTGATGACAAGGGCAGGGAACCTTGTGGTGACCGGGGTCATGGAGCATTTTGATGACAACTTTCATGGAACGTTGTGATGACAGGGGTCATGGAGCATTGTGATGAAAGTTGTCCTGGAGCATTGTGATGACAGCGGTCACAGAGAATTGGGATGAAAGGTATCATGCAGCATTGCGATGACAACGGTCAGGGATCATTTTGATGACAGGGGTCATGGAACATTCTGATAACAAGTTTCATCAAGCATTTTGATGACAGGGGTCATGGAGCATTGTGTTGACACGGGCATGGAGCATTGAAATGATAGGATATCTGGAGCATTGTGATGAAAAGGGGATGGAGCATTTTGATGACAGGGTCCAAGGAGAATTGTGCTGACAATGGCATGGAGCATTGTGATGAAAAGGGTACTGGAGCACTCTGAGGAAAGGAATCATGGATCATTGTGATGCCATGGGTCATGGAGCTTTGTGATGACACGGGTCATGGAGCATTGTGATGACAAGGTCAAGGAACATTGTGATGACAAGAAATCTGGAGCATTGTGATGAAAGGGCATGGAGCATTGTGATGAAAGGTGACAAGTAGCATTGTGATGATATGGGCAGAGAACTTTGTGATGACAGGGGTCATGGAGCATTGTGATGAAAAGTGTCATGGAACATTGTACTGACAGGGATCATGGAGCTTTTTGGTAAGGGAGCCCTTGGAGATTGGTGGTGGCAGGCGTCATGGGGCATTGTGATGACAGCGGTCTTGGAGCATTGTGATGAAAGGGGTCACGGAGCACTGTGATTACAGGGGCCATGGAGCATTGTGAATACAAAGGCTATGGAGCATTGAGATGACAGGGTTCATGGAGTATTGTGATGAAACTGATCATGGATCATTGTGATGACAAGTGTCCTGAAACCTTGTGATGACACGGTTCATGGAGCATTGTTATGACAAGGACCATGGCGAATTGTGATGACATCTGAAATGGGGCATTGTGATGACAGTGGTCATGTAGAATTGTGATGAAAGGTATCAAGGAGCACTGTGATGACAGGGGCCATGGAACATTGTGATGACAAAGGCCATGGAGCATTGTGATGACAAGTGTCATGGGACATTTTGATGACATTGGCATGGAACATTATGATGACAAGAGTTCTGGAGAATTTTGATGACAAGGGCATGGAGCATTGTGATGACAGGGCCCATGGAGCATTGTGACGAAGAGGGCAGGGAACATTGTGATGACTGGGTTCATGGAGCCTTGTGATGAAAGGGGCCATGGAGCACTGAGATGACAGGCGTCTTGAGGTATGGTGATGACAGTGGTCATGGAGCATTGTGATGAAAGAGATCATGGAGCAATATGATAAGAGGGGACATGGAGCATTGTGATCACAGGTGTATTGGAGCATTGTGATGAAAATATTAATGGATCATTGTGATGACATGTGTCCTGGAACACTGTGATGACACGGTTCATCGAGTATTGTGATGACAAGGGTCATAGCGAATTGTGATAACAGGTGTCATGGGGCATTGTGATGACATTGGTCATCTTGCATTGTGATGAGAGTGGTCATGTAGAATTTTGATTAAAGGTATCATGGAGCACTGTGATGACAAAGGCCAAGGAACATTGTGATGACAAGTGTCATTCAGCAATGTGATGACACGGGAATGGAGCATTATGATGACAAGTGTTCTGGAGCATTGTGATGACAAGGGTATGGAGCATTGTGATTACAGGGACCATGGAGCATTGTGATGACAACGGCATGGAGCACTGTGATGACATTGGTCATTGAGCATTGTGATTACAAAGACCATGAGGCATTGTGATGACAGGGGCCTGGGAGCATTGTGATGACAATGGTCATGAAGCATTGTGATGACAGGGGTCTTAGAGCATTGTGATGAGAAAGACCATGGAGCATGGTGATGACAGAGGCCATGGAACATTGTGATGACCAGGCCATGTACCATTGTGATGACAAGGGCAGGGAACCTTGTGGTGACCGGGGTCATGGAGCATTTTGATGACAACTTTCATGGAACGTTGTGATGACAGGGGTCATGGAGCATTGTGATGAAAGTTGTCCTGGAGCATTGTGATGACAGCGGTCACAGAGAATTGGGATGAAAGGTATCATGCAGCATTGCGATGACAACGGTCAGGGATCATTTTGATGACAGGGGTCATGGAACATTCTGATAACAAGTTTCATCAAGCATTTTGATGACAGGGGTCATGGAGCATTGTGTTGACACGGGCATGGAGCATTGAAATGATAGGATATCTGGAGCATTGTGATGAAAAGGGGATGGAGCATTTTGATGACAGGGTCCAAGGAGAATTGTGCTGACAATGGCATGGAGCATTGTGATGAAAAGGGTACTGGAGCACTCTGAGGAAAGGAATCATGGATCATTGTGATGCCAGGGGTCATGGAGCTTTGTGATGACACGGGTCATGGAGCATTGTGATGACAAGGTCAAGGAACATTGTGATGACAAGAAATCTGGAGCATTGTGATGAAAGGGCATGGAGCATTGTGATGAAAAGTGACAAGTAGCATTGTGATGATATGGGCAGAGAACTTTGTGATGACAGGGGTCATGGAGCATTGTGATGAAAAGTGTCATGGAACATTGTACTGACAGGGATCATGGAGCTTTTTGGTAAGGGAGCCCTTGGAGATTGGTGGTGGCAGGCGTCATGGGGCATTGTGATGACAGCGGTCTTGGAGCATTGTGATGAAAGGGGTCACGGAGCACTGTGATTACAGGGGCCATGGAGCATTGTGAATACAAAGGCTATGGAGCATTGAGATGACAGGGTTCATGGAGTATTGTGATGAAACTGATCATGGATCATTGTGATGACAAGTGTCCTGAAACCTTGTGATGACACGGTTCATGGAGCATTGTTATGACAAGGACCATGGCGAATTGTGATGACATCTGAAATGGGGCATTGTGATGACAGTGGTCATGTAGAATTGTGATGAAAGGTATCAAGGAGCACTGTGATGACAGGGGCCATGGAACATTGTGATGACAAAGGCCATGGAGCATTGTGATGAACAGTGTCATGGGACATTTTGATGACATTGGCATGGAACATTATGATGACAAGAGTTCTGAAGAATTTTGATGACAAGGGCATGGAGCATTGTGATGACAGGGCCCATGGAGCATTGTGACGAAGAGGGCAGGGAACATTGTGATGACTGGGTTCATGGAGCCTTGTGATGAAAGGGGCCATGGAGCACTGAGATGACAGGCGTCTTGAGGTATGGTGATGACAGTGGTCATGGAGCATTGTGATGAAAGAGATCATGGAGCAATATGATAAGAGGGGACATGGAGCATTGTGATCACAGGTGTATTGGAGCATTGTGATGAAAATATTAATGGATCATTGTGATGACATGTGTCCTGGAACACTGTGATGACACGGTTCATCGAGTATTGTGATGACAAGGGTCATAGCGAATTGTGATAACAGGTGTCATGGGGCATTGTGATGACATTGGTCATCTTGCATTGTGATGAGAGTGGTCATGTAGAATTTTGATTAAAGGTATCATGGAGCACTGTGATGACAAAGGCCAAGGAACATTGTGATGACAAGTGTCATTCAGCAATGTGATGACACGGGAATGGAGCATTATGATGACAAGTGTTCTGGAGCATTGTGATGACAAGGGTATGGAGCATTGTGATTACAGGGACCATGGAGCATTGTGATGACAATGGCATGGAGCACTGTGATGACATTGGTCATTGAGCATTGTGATTACAAAGACCATGAGGCATTGTGATGACAGGGGCCTGGGAGCATTGTGATGACAATGGTCATCAAGCATTGTGATGACAGGGGTCATAGAGCATTGTGATGAGAAAGACCATGGAGCATGGTGATGACAGAGGCCATGGAACATTGTGATGACCAGGCCATGTACCATTGTGATGACAAGGGCAGGGAACCTTGTGGTGACCGGGGTCATGGAGCATTTTGATGACAACTTTCATGGAACGTTGTGATGACAGGGGTCATGGAGCATTGTGATGACAGCGGTCACAGAGAATTGGGATGAAACGTATCATGCAGCATTGTGATGACAACGGTCAGGGATCATTTTGATGACAGGGGTCATGGAATATTCTGATAACAAGTTTCATCAAGCATTTTGATGACAGGGGTCATGGAGCATTGTGTTGACACGGGCATGGAGCATGGTAATGATAGAATATCTGGAGCATTGTGATGAAAAGGGGATGGAGCATTTTGATGACAGGGTCCAAGGAGCATTGTGCTGACAATGGCACGGAGCATTGTGATGAAAGGTGACAGGTAGCATTGTGATGATATGGGCAGAGAATTTTGTGATGACAGGGGTGATGGAGCATTGTGATGAAAAGTGTCATGGAACATTGTACTGACAGGGATCATGGAGCTTTTTGGTAAGGGAGCCCTTGGAGATTGGTGGTGGCAGGCGTCATGGGGCATTGTGATGACAGCGGTCTTGGAGCATTGTGATGAAAGGGGTCATGGAGCACTGTGATTACAGGGGCCATGGAGCATTGTGAATACAAAGGCTATGGAGCATTGAGATTACAGGGTTCATGGAGCATTGTGATGAAAGTGATCATGGATCATTGTGATGACAAGTGTCCTGAATCCTTGTGATGACACGGTTCATGGAGCATTGTTATGACAAGGACCATGGCGAATTGTGATGACATCTGAAATGGGGCATTGTGATGACAGTGGTCACGTAGAATTGTGATGAAAGGTATCAAGGAGCACTGTGGTGACAGGGGCCATGGAACATTTTGATGACAAAGGCCATGGAGCATTGTGAAGACAAGTGTCATGGGACATTTTGATGACATTGGCATGGAACATTATGATGACAAGAGTTCTGGAGAATTTTGATGACAAGGGCATGGAGCATTGTGATGACAGGGCCCATGGAGCATTGTGACGAAGAGGGCAGGGAACATTGTGATGACTGGGTTCATGGAGCCTTGTGATGAAAGGGGCCATGGAGCACTGAGATGACAGGCGTCTTGAGGTATGGTGATGACAATGGTCATGGAGCATTGTGATGAAAGAGATCATGGAGCAATATGATAAGAGGGGACATGGAGCATTGTGATGACAGGTGTATTGGAGCATTGTGATGAAAATATTAATGGATCATTGTGATGACATGTGTCCTGGAACACTGTGATGACACGGTTCATCGAGTATTGTGATGACAAGGGTCATAGCGAATTGTGATAACAGGTGTCATGGGGCATTGTGATGACATTGATCATCTAGGAATTGTGATGGAAGGTATCATGGAGCACTGTGATGACTGGGGGCATGAAGCATTGTTATGAAAATTGTCCTGGATTATTGTGATGACAGCAGTCATGGAGAATTGGGATGACAGGGATTATGCAGCATTGTGTTGACATGGGTATGGACTATTGTGATGACAATGGTCATGGAGCAATGTGATGAATGTTTTCATGGAATATCGTGATGAAAAGTGCCTGGGAGCATTGTGACGATAAAGGCCATGGAGCATTGTGATGACAAGTGTCATGGAGCATTGTAATGAAAGCTTTCATTGTGCACTGTGATGACAAGGGGGATGGAGTATTGTGATGAAACTGGTCCTGGAACATTGTGATAACAAAAGCCATGGAGCATTGTGATGACAGGCATCATGGAGAATTGTGAAGAAAGGGGCCATGGGGAATTGTAATGACAATAGAGAAATGTGATGAAAATGGTCAGCGAGCATAGTGATTAAAGTGGTCATTGAGAATTGTGATGAAAAGTGACATAGAGCATTGTGATGACAAAGGTCATGGAGAACTGTGATGACCAGGGTCATGTAGCATTGTGATGACACGTTCATGGAACATTGTGATGACAAGAATTCTGGAGCATTGTGATGACAAGGGCCATGGAGCATTGTGATGCCACGGTCATGGAACATTGTGATGACAAAATTCTGGAGCTTTGTGAGGAAAAAGGCATGGAGCATTGTGATTATAGGGGACATGGAGCATTTTGATGACATGGGCAGGGAACACTGTGATGACAGGTGTTATGGAGCAATGGGATGACAAGTGTCATGGAGCACTGTGATGAGAGGGGCCTTGGAGAATTGTGATGACAGGCGACATGAGGCATTGAGATGGCAGTGGTCATGGAGCATTATGATGAAAGGTGTTATGGAGCACTGTGATTACAGGGGCCATGGAGCATTGTGAATACAAAGGCCATGGAGCATTGAGATGACAGTGGTCATGGAGCATTGTGATGAAAGTGGTAATGGATCATTGTGAGGACAAGTGTCCTGGGACCCTGTGATGACATGGTTCATGGAGCATTGTGATGACAATGGTCATGGCGAATTGTGATGACAATGTCATGGGGCATTGTGATGGCAGTGGTCATCTAGAAATGTGATTAAAGTTATTATGGAGCACAGGAATGAGAGGGGCCATGGAGCATTGTGATGACAAGTCTCATGGAGCATTGTGATGACAGGTGTCACGGAGCATCGTGATGACAAATGCCATTGAGAATTGTGATCAGAGGTGACATTGGGCATTGTGATGAAAGGGGTCATGGAGTACTGGGAGTACAGGGGCCATGGAGCCTTGTGATAACAAGTGACATGGAGAATAGTGATGACAGGCATCATAGAGCATTGTGATGACAAGTGCCATTTAGCATTTTGATGACAGGGGTCATCAGGCATTGTGTTGACGGGGGTCACGGAGCATTGTGATGACAAAGGCCATAGATCATTGTGATGAGAGGGGTCATGGAGCATTGTGATGACATGGGCCATGGAGCATTGTGAGGACAAGATTCATGGAGCATTGTGATGACACGGGCATGAAGCATGGTGATGACAACAGACCTGGAGCATTGTGATGACAAGGGCATGGAGCATTGTGATTACAGGAGACTTGGGTCATTGTGATGAAATTGGCAGGGATTATTGTGATTAGAGGGATCATGGAGCATTGTGATGACAAGTGTCATGCAATATTGTGCTGACACAGATCATGGAGCATTTTGATGAGAGTGGCCTTGGAGCACAGTGATGAGAGACGTCATGGGGCATTATGGTGACAGTGGTCAAGGAGCATTGTGATGAAAGTGTTCATGGAGCAACGCGATTATCGGGACAATGGAGCATTGTGAATACAAAGGCCATGGAACATTGAGATAACAGAGTTCATGCAGCATTGTGATGACAAGGGTCTTGGGAGCTACTGATGACACGTTTCATACAGCATTGAGATGACAAGGGCCAAGGCGAATTGTGATGACACGTGTCATGGGGCATTGTGATGACATTGGTCATCTTGCATTGTGATGAGAGTGGTCATGTAGAATTTTGATTAAAGGTATCATGGAGCACTGTGATGACAAAGGCCAAGGAACATTGTGATGACAAGTGTCATTCAGCAATGTGATGACACGGGAATGGAGCATTATGATGACAAGTGTTCTGGAGCATTGTGATGACAAGGGTATGGAGCATTGTGATTACAGGGACCATGGAGCATTGTGATGACAACGGCATGGAGCACTGTGATGACATTGGTCATTGAGCATTGTGATTACAAAGACCATGAGGCATTGTGATGACAGGGGCCTGGGAGCATTGTGATGACAATGGTCATGAAGCATTGTGATGACAGGGCTCATAGAGCATTGTGATGAGAAAGACCATGGAGCATGGTGATGACAGAGGCCATGGAACATTGTGATGACCAGGCCATGTACCATTGTGATGACAAGGGCAGGGAACCTTGTGGTGACCGGGGTCATGGAGCATTTTGATGACAACTTTCATGGAACGTTGTGATGACAGGGGTCATGGAGCATTGTGATGAAAGTTGTCCTGGAGCATTGTGATGACAGCGGTCACAGAGAATTGGGATGAAAGGTATCATGCAGCATTGCGATGACAACGGTCAGGGATCATTTTGATGACAGGGGTCATGGAACATTCTGATAACAAGTTTCATCAAGCATTTTGATGACAGGGGTCATGGAGCATTGTGTTGACACGGGCATGGAGCATTGAAATGATAGGATATCTGGAGCATTGTGATGAAAAGGGGATGGAGCATTTTGATGACAGGGTCCAAGGAGAATTGTGCTGACAATGGCATGGAGCATTGTGATGAAAAGGGTACTGGAGCACTCTGAGGAAAGGAATCATGGATCATTGTGATGCCAGGGGTCATGGAGCTTTGTGATGACACGGGTCATGGAGCATTGTGATGACACGGTCAAGGAACATTGTGATGACAAGAAATCTGGAGCATTGTGATGAAAGGGCATGGAGCATTGTGATGAAAGGTGAGAAGTAGCATTGTGATGATATGGGCAGAGAACTTTGTGATGACAGGGGTCATGGAGCATTGTGATGAAAAGTGTCATGGAACATTGTACTGACAGGGATCATGGAGCTTTTTGGTAAGGGAGCCCTTGGAGATTGGTGTTGGCAGGCGTCATGGGGCATTGTGATGACAGCGGTCTTGGAGCATTGTGATGAAACGGGTCACGGAGCACTGTGATTACAGGGGCCATGGAGCATTGTGAATACAAAGGCTATGGAGCATTGAGATGACAGGGTTCATGGAGCATTGTGATGAAACTGATCATGGATCATTGTGATGACAAGTGTCCTGAAACCTTGTGATGACACGGTTCATGGAGCATTGTTATGACAAGGACCATGGCGAATTGTGATGACATCTGAAATGGGGCATTGTGATGACAGTGGTCATGTAGAATTGTGATGAAAGGTATCAAGGAGCACTGTGATGACAGGGGCCATGGAACATTGTGATGACAAAGGCCATGGAGCATTGTGATGACAAGTGTCATGGGACATTTTGATGACATTGGCATGGAACATTATGATGACAAGAGTTCTGGAGAATTTTGATGACAAGGGCATGGAGCATTGTGATGACAGGGCCCATGGAGCATTGTGACGAAGAGGGCAGGGAACATTGTGATGACTGGGTTCATGGAGCCTTGTGATGAAAGGGGCCATGGAGCACTGAGATGACAGGCGTCTTGAGGTATGGTGATGACAGTGGTCATGGAGCATTGTGATGAAAGAGATCATGGAGCAATATGATAAGAGGGGACATGGAGCATTGTGATGACAGGTGTATTGGAGCATTGTGATGAAAATATTAATGGATCATTGTGATGACATGTGTCCTGGAACACTGTGATGACACGGTTCATCGAGTATTGTGATGACAAGGGTCATAGCGAATTGTGATAACAGGTGTCATGGGGCATTGTGATGACATTGATCATCTAGGAATTGTGACGGAAGGTATCATGGAGCACTGTGATGACTGGGGGCATGAAGCATTGTTATGAAAATTGTCCTGGATTATTGGGATGACAGCAGTCATGGAGAATTGGGATGACAGGGATTATGCAGCATTGTGTTGACATGGGTATGGACTATTGTGATGACAATGGTCATGGAGCAATGTGATGAAAGTTTTCATGGAATATCGTGATGAAAAGTGCCTGGGAGCATTGTGACGATAAAGGCCATGGAGCATTGTGATGACAAGTGTCATGGAGCATTGTAATGAAAGCTTTCATTGTGCACTGTGATGACAAGGGGGGTGGAGTATTGTGATGAAACTGGTCCTGGAACATTGTGATAACAAAAGCCATGGAGCATTGTGATGACAGGCATCATGGAGAATTGTGAAGAAAGGGGCCATGGGGAATTGTAATGACAATAGAGAAATGTGATGAAAATGGTCAGCGAGCATAGTGATTAAAGTGGTCATTGAGAATTGTGATGAAAAGTGACATAGAGCATTGTGATGACAAAGGTCATGGAGAACTGTGATGACCAGGGTCATGTAGCATTGTGATGACACGTTCATGGAACATTGTGATGACAAGAATTCTGGAGCATTGTGATGACAAGGGCCATGGAGCATTGGGATGCCACGGTCATGGAACATTGTGATGACAAAATTCTGGAGCTTTGTGAGGAAAAAGGCATGGAGCATTGTGATTATAGGGGACATGGAGCATTTTGATGACATGGGCAGGGAACACTGTGATGACAGGTGTTATGGAGCAATGGGATGACAAGTGTCATGGAGCACTGTGATGAGAGGGGCCTTGGAGAATTGTGATGACAGGCGACATGAGGCATTGAGATGGCAGTGGTCATGGAGCATTATGATGAAAGGTGTTATGGAGCACTGTGATTACAGGGGCCATGGAGCATTGTGAATACAAAGGCCATGGAGCATTGAGATGACAGTGGTCATGGAGCATTGTGATGAAAGTGGTAATGGATCATTGTGAGGACAAGTGTCCTGGGACCCTGTGATGACATGGTTCATGGAGCATTGTGATGACAATGGTCATGGCGAATTGTGATGACAATGTCATGGGGCATTGTGATGGCAGTGGTCATCTAGAAATGTGATTAAAGTTATTATGGAGCACAGGAATGAGAGGGGCCATGGAGCATTGTGATGACAAGTCTCATGGAGCATTGTGATGACAGGTGTCACGGAGCATCGTGATGACAAATGCCATTGAGAATTGTGATCAGAGGTGACATTGGGCATTGTGATGAAAGGGGTCATGGAGTACTGGGAGTACAGGGGCCATGGAGCCTTGTGATAACAAGTGACATGGAGAATAGTGATGACAGGCATCATAGAGCATTGTGATGACAAGTGCCATTTAGCATTTTGATGACAGGGGTCATCAGGCATTGTGTTGACGGGGGTCACGGAGCATTGTGATGACAAAGGCCATAGATCATTGTGATGAGAGGGGTCATGGAGCATTGTGATGACATGGGCCATGGAGCATTGTGAGGACAAGATTCATGGAGCATTGTGATGACACGGGCATGAAGCATGGTGATGACAACAGACCTGGAGCATTGTGATGACAAGGGCATGGAGCATTGTGATTACAGGAGACTTGGGTCATTGTGATGAAATTGGCAGGGATCATTGTGATTAGAGGGATCATGGAGCATTGTGATGACAAGTGTCATGCAATATTGTGCTGACACAGATCATGGAGCATTTTGATGAGAGTGGCCTTGGAGCACAGTGATGAGAGACGTCATGGGGCATTATGGTGACAGTGGTCAAGGAGCATTGTGATGAAAGTGTTCATGGAGCAACGCGATTATCGGGACAATGGAGCATTGTGAATACAAAGGCCATGGAACATTGAGATAACAGAGTTCATGCAGCATTGTGATGACAAGGGTCTTGGGAGCTACTGATGACACGTTTCATACAGCATTGAGATGACAAGGGCCAAGGCGAATTGTGATGACACGTGTCATGGGGCATTGTGATGACATTGGTCATCTTGCATTGTGATGAGAGTGGTCATGTAGAATTTTGATTAAAGGTATCATGGAGCACTGTGATGACAAAGGCCAAGGAACATTGTGATGACAAGTGTCATTCAGCAATGTGATGACACGGGAATGGAGCATTATGATGACAAGTGTTCTGGAGCATTGTGATGACAAGGGTATGGAGCATTGTGATTACAGGGACCATGGAGCATTGTGATGACAACGGCATGGAGCACTGTGATGACATTGGTCATTGAGCATTGTGATTACAAAGACCATGAGGCATTGTGATGACAGGGGCCTGGGAGCATTGTGATGACAATGGTCATGAAGCATTGTGATGACAGGGGTCATAGAGCATTGTGATGAGAAAGACCATGGAGCATGGTGATGACAGAGGCCATGGAACATTGTGATGACCAGGCCATGTACCATTGTGATGACAAGGGCAGGGAACCTTGTGGTGACCGGGGTCATGGAGCATTTTGATGACAACTTTCATGGAACGTTGTGATGACAGGGGTCATGGAGCATTGTGATGAAAGTTGTCCTGGAGCATTGTGATGACAGCGGTCACAGAGAATTGGGATGAAAGGTATCATGCAGCATTGCGATGACAACGGTCAGGGATCATTTTGATGACAGGGGTCATGGAACATTCTGATAACAAGTTTCATCAAGCATTTTGATGACAGGGGTCATGGAGCATTGTGTTGACACGGGCATGGAGCATTGAAATGATAGGATATCTGGAGCATTGTGATGAAAAGGGGATGGAGCATTTTGATGACAGGGTCCAAGGAGAATTGTGCTGACAATGGCATGGAGCATTGTGATGAAAAGGGTACTGGAGCACTCTGAGGAAAGGAATCATGGATCATTGTGATGCCAGGGGTCATGGAGCTTTGTGATGACACGGGTCATGGAGCATTGTGATGACACGGTCAAGGAACATTGTGATGACAAGAAATCTGGAGCATTGTGATGAAAGGGCATGGAGCATTGTGATGAAAGGTGAGAAGTAGCATTGTGATGATATGGGCAGAGAACTTTGTGATGACAGGGGTCATGGAGCATTGTGATGAAAAGTGTCATGGAACATTGTACTGACAGGGATCATGGAGCTTTTTGGTAAGGGAGCCCTTGGAGATTGGTGGTGGCAGGCGTCATGGGGCATTGTGATGACAGCGGTCTTGGAGCATTGTGATGAAAGGGGTCACGGAGCACTGTGATTACAGGGGCCATGGAGCATTGTGAATACAAAGGCTATGGAGCATTGAGATGACAGGGTTCATGGAGCATTGTGATGAAACTGATCATGGATCATTGTGATGACAAGTGTCCTGAAACCTTGTGATGACACGGTTCATGGAGCATTGTTATGACAAGGACCATGGCGAATTGTGATGACATCTGAAATGGGGCATTGTGATGACAGTGGTCATGTAGAATTGTGATGAAAGGTATCAAGGAGCACTGTGATGACAGGGGCCATGGAACATTGTGATGACAAAGGCCATGGAGCATTGTGATGACAAGTGTCATGGGACATTTTGATGACATTGGCATGGAACATTATGATGACAAGAGTTCTGGAGAATTTTGATGACAAGGGCATGGAGCATTGTGATGACAGGGCCCATGGAGCATTGTGACGAAGAGGGCAGGGAACATTGTGATGACTGGGTTCATGGAGCCTTGTGATGAAAGGGGCCATGGAGCACTGAGATGACAGGCGTCTTGAGGTATGGTGATGACAGTGGTCATGGAGCATTGTGATGAAAGAGATCATGGAGCAATATGATAAGAGGGGACATGGAGCATTGTGATGACAGGTGTATTGGAGCATTGTGATGAAAATATTAATGGATCATTGTGATGACATGTGTCCTGGAACACTGTGATGACACGGTTCATCGAGTATTGTGATGACAAGGGTCATAGCGAATTGTGATAACAGGTGTCATGGGGCATTGTGATGACATTGATCATCTAGGAATTGTGACGGAAGGTATCATGGAGCACTGTGATGACTGGGGGCATGAAGCATTGTTATGAAAATTGTCCTGGATTATTGGGATGACAGCAGTCATGGAGAATTGGGATGACAGGGATTATGCAGCATTGTGTTGACATGGGTATGGACTATTGTGATGACAATGGTCATGGAGCAATGTGATGAAAGTTTTCATGGAATATCGTGATGAAAAGTGCCTGGGAGCATTGTGACGATAAAGGCCATGGAGCATTGTGATGACAAGTGTCATGGAGCATTGTAATGAAAGCTTTCATTGTGCACTGTGATGACAAGGGGGGTGGAGTATTGTGATGAAACTGGTCCTGGAACATTGTGATAACAAAAGCCATGGAGCATTGTGATGACAGGCATCATGGAGAATTGTGAAGAAAGGGGCCATGGGGAATTGTAATGACAATAGAGAAATGTGATGAAAATGGTCAGCGAGCATAGTGATTAAAGTGGTCATTGAGAATTGTGATGAAAAGTGACATAGAGCATTGTGATGACAAAGGTCATGGAGAACTGTGATGACCAGGGTCATGTAGCATTGTGATGACACGTTCATGGAACATTGTGATGAGAAGAATTCTGGAGCATTGTGATGACAAGGGCCATGGAGCATTGGGATGCCACGGTCATGGAACATTGTGATGACAAAATTCTGGAGCTTTGTGAGGAAAAAGGCATGGAGCATTGTGATTATAGGGGACATGGAGCATTTTGATGACATGGGCAGGGAACACTGTGATGACAGGTGTTATGGAGCAATGGGATGACAAGTGTCATGGAGCACTGTGATGAGAGGGGCCTTGGAGAATTGTGATGACAGGCGTCATGAGGCATTGAGATGGCAGTGGTCATGGAGCATTATGATGAAAGGTGTTATGGAGCACTGTGATTACAGGGGCCATGGAGCATTGTGAATACAAAGGCCATGGAGCATTGAGATGACAGTGGTCATGGAGCATTGTGATGAAAGTGGTAATGGATCATTGTGATGCCAAGTGTCCTGGGACCCTGTGATGACATGGTTCATGGAGCATTGTGATGACAATGGTCATGGCGAATTGTGATGACAATGTCATGGGGCATTGTGATGACATTGATCATCTTGCATTGTGATGAGAGTGGTCATGTAGAATTTTGATTAAAGGTATCATGGAGCACTGTGATGACAAAGGCCAAGGAACATTGTGATGACAAGAGTATGGAGCATTGTGATTACAGGGACCATGGAGCATTGTGATGACAACGGCATGGAGCACTGTGATGACATTGGTCATTGAGCATTGTGATTACAAAGACCATGAGGCATTGTGATGACAGGGGCCTTGGAGCATTGTGATGACAATGGTCATCAAGCATTGTGATGACAGGGGTCATAGAGCATTGTGATGAGAAAGACCATGGAGCATGGTGATGACAGAGGCCATGGAACATTGTGATGACCAGGCCATGTACCATTGTGATGACAAGGGCAGGGAACCTTGTGGTGACCGAGGTCATGGAGCATTTTGATGACAACTTTCATGGAACGTTGTGATGACAGGGGTCATGGAGCATTGTGATGAAAGTTGTCCTGGAGCATTGTGATGACAGCGGTCACAGAGAATTGGGATGAAAGGTATCATGCAGCATTGTGATGACAACGGTCAAGGATCATTTTGATGACAGGGGTCATGGAACATTCTGATAACAAGGTTCATAAAGCATTTTGATGACAGGGGTCATGGAGCATTGTGTTGACACGAGCATGGAGCATTGTAATGATAGGATATCTGGAGCATTGTGATGAAAAGGGGATGGAGCATTTTGATGACAGGGTCCAAGGAGAATTGTGCTGACAATGGCATGGAGCATTGTGATGAAAAGGGTACTGGAGCACTGTGAGGAAGGGAATCATGGATCATTGTGATGACAGGGGTCATGGAGCTTTGTGATGACAAGGGTCATGGAGCATTGTGATGAAAAGTGTCATGGAACATTGTACTGACAGGGATCATGGAGCTTTTTGGTAAGGGAGCCCTTGGAGATTGGTGGTGGCAGGCGTCATTCGGCATTGTGATGACAGCGGTCTTGGGCATTGTGATGAAAGGGGTCATGGAGCACTGTGATTACAGGGTCCATGGAGCATTGTGAATACAAAGGCTATGGAGCATTGAGATGACAGGGTTCATGGAGCATTGTGATGAAAGTGATCATGGATCATTGTGATGACAAGTGTCCTGAAACCTTGTGATGACACGGTTCATGGAGCATTGTTATGACAAGGACCATGGCGAATTGTGATGACATCTGAAATGGGGCATTGTGATGACAGTGGTCATGTAGAATTGTGATGAAAGGTATCAAGGAGCACTGTGATGACAGGGGCCATGGAACATTGTGATGACAAAGGCCATGGAGCATTGTGATGACAAGTGTCATGGGACATTTTGATGACATTGGCATGGAACATTATGATGACAAGAGTTCTGGAGAATTTTGATGACCAGGGCATGGAGCATTGTGATGACAGGGCCCATGGAGCATTGTGACGAAGAGGGCAGGGAACATTGTGATGACTGGGTTCATGGAGCACTGTGATGAAAGGGGCCATGGAGCATTGAGATGACAGGCGTCTTGAGGTATGGTGATGACAGTGGTCATGGAGCATTGTGATGAAAGAGATCATGGAGCAATATGATAAGAGGGGACATGGAGCATTGTGATGACACGTGTATTGGAGCATTGTGATGAAAATATTAATGGATCATTGTGATGACATGTGTCCTGGAACACTGTGATGACACGGTTCATCGAGTAGTGTGATGACAAGGGTCATAGCGAATTGTGATAACAGGTGTCATGGGGCATTGTGATGACATTGATCATCTAGGAATTGTGATGAAAGGTATCATGGAGCACTGTGATGACTGGGGGCATGAAGCATTGTTATGAAAATTGTCCTGGATTATTGTGATGACAGCAGTCATGGAGAATTGGGATGACAGGGATTATGCAGCATTGTGTTGACATGGGTATGGACTATTGTGATGACAATGGTCATGGAGCAATATGATGAAAGTTTTCATGGAATATCGTGATGAAAAGTGCCTGGGAGCATTGTGACGATAAAGGCCATGGAGCATTGTGATGACAAGTGTCATGGAGCATTGTAATGAAAGCTTTCATTGTGCACTGTGATGACAAGGGGGATGGAGTATTGTGATGAAACTGGTCCTGGAGCATTGTGATAACAAAAGCCATGGAGCATTGTGATGACAGGCATCATGGAGAATTGTGAAGAAAGGGGCCATGGGGAATTGTAATGACAATAGAGAAATGTGATGAAAATGGTCAGCGAGCATAGTGATTAAAGTGGTCATTGAGAATTGTGATGAAAAGTGACATAGAGCATTGTGATGACAAAGGTCATGGAGAACTGTGATGACCAGGGTCATGTAGCATTGTGATGACACGTTCATGGAACATTGTGATGACAAGAATTCTGGAGCATTGTGATGACAAGGGCCATGGAGCATTGGGATGCCACGGTCATGGAACATTGTGATGACAAAATTCTGGAGCTTTGTGAGGAAAAAGGCATGGAGCATTGTGGTTATAGGGGACATGGAGCATTTTGATGACATGGGCAGGGAACACTGTGATGACAGGTGTTATGGAGCAATGGGATGACAAGTGTCATGGAGCACTGTGATGAGAGGGGCCTTGGAGAATTGTGATGACAGGCGTCATGAGGCATTGAGATGGCAGTGGTCATGGAGCATTATGATGAAAGGTGTTATGGAGCACTGTGATTACAGGAGCCATGGAGCATTGTGAATACAAAGGCCATGGAGCATTGAGATGACAGTGGTCATGGAGCATTGTGATGAAAGTGGTAATGGATCATTGTGATGCCAAGTGTCCTGGGACCCTGTGATGACATGGTTCATGGAGCATTGTGATGACAATGGTCATGGCGAATTGTGATGACAATGTCATGGGGCATTGTGATGGCAGTGGTCATCTAGAAATGTGATTAAAGTTATTATGGAGCACAGTAATGAGAGGGGCCATGGAGCATTGTGATGACAAGTCTCATGGAGCATTGTGATGACAGGTGTCATGGAGCATCGTGATGACAAATGCCATTGAGAATTGTGATCAGAGGTGACATTGGGCATTGTGATGAAAGGGGTCATGGAGTACTGGGAGTACAGGGGCCATGGAGCCTTGTGATAACAAGTGACATGGAGAATAATAATGACAGGCATCATAGAGCATTGTGATGACAAGTGCCATTTAGCATTTTGATGACAGGGGTCATCAGGCATTGTGTTGACGGGGGTCACGGAGCATTGTGATGACAAAGGCCATAGATCATTGTGATGAGAGGGGTCATGGAGCATTGTGATGACATGGGCCATGGAGCATTGTGAGGACAAGATTCATGGAGCATTGTGATGACACGGGCATGAAGCATGGTGATGACAACAGACCTGGAGCATTGTGATGACAAGGGCATGGAGCATTGTGATTACAGGAGACTTGGGTCATTGTGATGAAATTGGCAGGGATCATTGTGATTAGAGGGATCATGGAGCATTGTGATGACAAGTGTCATGCAATATTGTGCTGACACAGATCATGGAGCATTTTGATGAGAGTGGCCTTGGAGCACAGTGATGAGAGACGTCATGAGGCATTATGGTGACAGTGCTCAAGGAGCATTATGATGAAAGTGTTCATGGAGCAACGCGATTATCGGGACAATGGAGCATTGTGAATACAAAGGCCATGGAACATTGAGATAACAGAGTTCATGCAGCATTGTGATGACAAGGGTCTTGGGAGCTACTGATGACACGTTTCATACAGCATTGAGATGACAAGGGCCAAGGCGAATTGTGATGACACGTGTCATGGGGCATTGTGATGACATTGGTCATCTTGCATTGTGATGAGAGTGGTCATGTAGAATTTTGATTAAAGGTATCATGGAGCACTGTGATGACAAAGGCCAAGGAACATTGTGATGACAAGTGTCATTCAGCAATGTGATGACACGGGAATGGAGCATTATGATGACAAGTGTTCTGGAGCATTGTGATGACAAGGGTATGGAGCATTGTGATTACAGGGACGATGGAGCATTGTGATGACAACGGCATGGAGCACTGTGATGACATTGGTCATTGAGCATTGTGATTACAAAGACCATGAGGCATTGTGATGACAGGGGCCTGGGAGCATTGTGATGACAATGGTCATGAAGCATTGTGATGACAGGGGTCATAGAGCATTGTGATGAGAAAGACCTTGGAGCATGGTGATGACAGAGGCCATGGAACATTGTGATGACGAGGCCATGAACAATTGTGATGACAAGGGCAGGGAACCTTGTGGTGACCGGGGTCATGGAGCATTTTGATGACAACTTTCATGGAACGTTGTGATGACAGGGGTCATGGAGCATTGTGATGGAAGTTGTCCTGGAGCATTGTGATGACAGCGGTCACAGAGAATTGGGATGAAAGGTATCATGCAGCATTGCGATGACAACGGTCAGGGATCATTTTGATGACAGGGGTCATGGAACATTCTGATAACAAGGTTCATAAAGCATTTTGATGACAGGGGTCATGGAGCATTGTGTTGACACGGGCATGGAGCATTGAAATGATAGGATATCTGGAGCATTGTGATGAAAAGGGGATGGAGCATTTTGATGACAGGGTCCAAGGAGAATTGTGCTGACAATGGCATGGAGCATTGTGATGAAAAGGGTACTGGAGCACTCTGAGGAAAGGAATCATGGATCATTGTGATGCCAGGGGTCATGGAGCTTTGTGATGACACGGGTCATGGAGCATTGTGATGACACGGTCAAGGAACATTGTGATGACAAGAAATCTGGAGCATTGTGATGAAAGGGCATGGAGCATTGTGATGAAAGGTGACAAGTAGCATTGTGTTGATATGGGCAGAGAACTTTGTGATGACAGGGGTCATGGAGCATTGTGATGAAAAGTGTCATGGAACATTGTACTGACAGGGATCATGGAGCTTTTTGGTAAGGGATCCCTCGGAGATTGGTGGTGGCAGGCGTCATGGGGCATTGTGATGACAGCGGTCTTGGAGCATTGTGATGAAAGGGGTCATGGAGCACTGTGATTAGAGGGGCCATGGAGCATTGTGATGACAAGTGTCATGGAGCATTGTAATGAAAGATTTCATTGTGCACTGTGATGACAAGGGGGATGGAGTATTGTGATGAAACTGGTCCTGGAGCATTGTGATAACAAAAGCCATGGAGCATTGTGATGACAGGCATCATGGAGAATTGTGAAGAAAGGGGCCATGGGGAATTGTAATGACAATAGAGAAATGTGATGAAAATGGTCAGCGAGCATAGTGATTAAAGTGGTCATTGAGAATTGTGATGAAAAGTGACATAGAGCATTGTGATGACAAAGGTCATGGAGAACTGTGATGACCAGGGTCATGTAGCATTGTGATGACACGTTCATGGAACATTGTGATGACAAGAATTCTGGAGCATTGTGATGACAAGGGCCATGGAGCATTGGGATGCCACGGTCATGGAACATTGTGATGACAAAATTCTGGAGCTTTGTGAGGAAAAAGGCATGGAGCATTGTGATTATAGGGGACATGGAGCATTTTGATGACATGGGCAGGGAACACTGTGATGACAGGTGTTATGGAGCAATGGGATGACAAGTGTCATGGAGCACTGTGATGAGAGGGGCCTTGGAGAATTGTGATGACAGGCGTCATGAGGCATTGAGATGGCAGTGGTCATGGAGCATTATGATGAAAGGTGTTATGGAGCACTGTGATTACAGGGGCCATGGAGCATTGTGAATACAAAGGCCATGGAGCATTGAGATGACAGTGGTCATGGAGCATTGTGATGAAAGTGGTAATGGATCATTGTGATGCCAAGTGTCCTGGGACCCTGTGATGACATGGTTCATGGAGCATTGTGATGACAATGGTCATGGCGAATTGTGATGACAATGTCATGGGGCATTGTGATGGCAGTGGTCATCTAGAAATGTGATTAAAGTTATTATGGAGCACAGTAATGAGAGGGGCCATGGAGCATTGTGATGACAAGTCTCATGGAGCATTGTGATGACAGGTGTCATGGAGCATCGTGATGACAAATGCCATTGAGAATTGTGATCAGAGGTGACATTGGGCATTGTGATGAAAGGGGTCATGGAGTACTGGGAGTACAGGGGCCATGGAGCCTTGTGATAACAAGTGACATGGAGAATAGTGATGACAGGCATCATAGAGCATTGTGATGACAAGTGCCATTTAGCATTTTGATGACAGGTGTCATCAGGCATTGTGTTGACGGGGGTCACAGAGCATTGTGATGACAAAGGCCATAGATCATTGTGATGAGAGGGGTCATGGAGCATTGTGATGACATGGGCCATTGAGCATTGTGAGGACAAGATTCATGGAGCATTGTGATGACACGGGCATGAAGCATGGTGATGACAACAGACCTGGAGCATTGTGATGACAAGGGCATGGAGCATTGTGATTACAGGAGACTTGGGTCATTGTGATGAAATTGGCAGGGATCATTGTGATTAGAGGGATCATGGAGCATTGTGATGACAAGTGTCATGCAATATTGTGCTGACACAGATCATGGAGCATTTTGATGAGAGTGGCCTTGGAGCACAGTGATGAGAGACGTCATGGGGCATTATGGTGACAGTGGTCAAGGAGCATTGTGATGAAAGTGTTCATGGAGCAACGCGATTATCGGGACAATGGAGCATTGTGAATACAAAGGCCATGGAACATTGAGATAACAGAGTTCATGGAGCATTGTGATGACAAGGGTCTTGGGAGCTACTGATGACACGTTTCATACAGCATTGAGATGACAAGGGCCAAGGCGAATTGTGATGACACGTGTCATGGGGCATTGTGATGACATTGGTCATCTTGCATTGTGATGAGAGTGGTCATGTAGAATTTTGATTAAAGGTATCATGGAGCACTGTGATGACAAAGGCCAAGGAACATTGTGATGACAAGTGTCATTCAGCAATGTGATGACACGGGAATGGAGCATTATGATGACAAGTGTTCTGGAGCATTGTGATGACAAGGGTATGGAGCATTGTGATTACAGGGACGATGGAGCATTGTGATGACAACGGCATGGAGCACTGTGATGACATTGGTCATTGAGCATTGTGATTACAAAGACCATGAGGCATTGTGATGACAGGGGCCTGGGAGCATTGTGATGACAATGGTCATGAAGCATTGTGATGACAGGGGTCATAGAGCATTGTGATGAGAAAGACCTTGGAGCATGGTGATGACAGAGGCCATGGAACATTGTGATGACCAGGCCATGAACAATTGTGATGACAAGGGCAGGGAACCTTGTGGTGACCGGGGTCATGGAGCATTTTGATGACAACTTTCATGGAACGTTGTGATGACAGGGGTCATGGAGCATTGTGATTGAAGTTGTCCTGGAGCATTGTGATGACAGCGGTCACAGAGAATTGGGATGAAAGTTATCATGCAGCATTGCGATGACAACGGTCAGGGATCATTTTGATGACAGGGGTCATGGAACATTCTGATAACAAGTTTCATCAAGCATTTTGATGACAGGGGTCATGGAGCATTGTGTTGACACGGGCATGGAGCATTGAAATGATAGGATATCTGGAGCATTGTGATGAAAAGGGGATGGAGCATTTTGATGACAGGGTCCAAGGAGAATTGTGCTGACAATGGCATGGAGCATTGTGATGAAAAGGGTACTGGAGCACTCTGAGGAAAGGAATCATGGATCATTGTGATGCCAGGGGTCATGGAGCTTTGTGATGACACGGGTCATGGAGCATTGTGATGACACGGTCAAGGAACATTGTGATGACAAGAAATCTGGAGCATTGTGATGAAAGGGCATGGAGCATTGTGATGAAAGGTGACAAGTAGCATTGTGTTGATATGGGCAGAGAACTTTGTGATGACAGGGGTCATGGAGCATTGTGATGAAAAGTGTCATGGAACATTGTACTGACAGGGATCATGGAGCTTTTTGGTAAGGGAGCCCTTGGAGATTGGTGGTGGCAGGCGTCATGGGGCATTGTGATGACAGCGGTCTTGGAGCATTGTGATGAAAGGGGTCATGGAGCACTGTGATTAGAGGGGCCATGGAGCATTGTGAATACAAAGGCTATGGACCATTGAGATGACAGGGTTCATGGAGCATTGTGATGAAAGTGATCATGGATCATTGTGATGACAAGTGTCCTGAAACCTTGTGATGACACGGTTCATGGAGCATTGTTATGACAAGGACCATGGCGAATTGTGATGACATCTGAAATGGGGCATTGTGATGACAGTGGTCATGTACAATTGTGATGAAAGGTATCAAGGAGCACTGTGATGACAGGGGCCATGGAACATTGTGATGACAAAGGCCATGGAGCATTGTGATGACAAGTGTCATGGGACATTTTGATGACATTGGCATGGAACATTATGATGACAAGAGTTCTGGAGAATTTTGATGACAAGGGCATGGAGCATTGTGATGACAGGGCCCATGGAGCATTGTGACGAAGAGGGCAGGGAACATTGTGATGACTGGGTTCATGGAGCCTTGTGATGAAAGGGGCCATGGAGCACTGAGATGACAGGCGTCTTGAGGTATGGTGATGACAGTGGTCATGGAGCATTGTGATGAAAGAGATCATGGAGCAATATGATAAGAAGGGACATGGAGCATTGTGATGACAGGTGTATTGGAGCATTGTGATGAAAATATTAATGGATCATTGTGATGACATGTGTCCTGGAACACTGTGATGACACGGTTCATCGAGTATTGTGATGACAAGGGTCATAGCGAATTGTGATAACAGGTGTCATGGGGCATTGTGATGACATTGATCATCTAGGAATTGTGATGGAAGGTATCATGGAGCGCTGTGATGACTGGGGGCATGAAGCATTGTTATGAAAATTGTCCTGGATTATTGTGATGACAGCAGTCATGGAGAATTGGGATGACAGGGATTATGCAGCATTGTGTTGACATGGGTATGGACTATTGTGATGACAATGGTCATGGAGCAATGTGATGAAAGTTTTCATGGAATATCGTGATGAAAAGTGCCTGGGAGCATTGTGACGATAAAGGCCATGGAGCATTGTGATGACAAGTGTCATGGAGCATTGTAATGAAAGATTTCATTGTGCACTGTGATGACAAGGGGGATGGAGTATTGTGATGAAACTGGTCCTGGAGCATTGTGATAACAAAAGCCATGGAGCATTGTGATGACAGGCATCATGGAGAATTGTGAAGAAAGGGGCCATGGGGAATTGTAATGACAATAGAGAAATGTGATGAAAATGGTCAGCGAGCATAGTGATTAAAGTGGTCATTGAGAATTGTGATGAAAAGTGACATAGAGCATTGTGATGACAAAGGTCATGGAGAACTGTGATGACAAGGGCCATGGAGCATTGGGATGCCACGGTCATGGAACATTGTGATGACAAAATTCTGGAGCTTTGTGAGGAAAAAGGCATGGAGCATTGTGATTATAGGGGACATGGAGCATTTTGATGACATGGGCAGGGAACACTGTGATGACAGGTGTTATGGAGCAATGGGATGACAAGTGTCATGGAGCACTGTGATGAGAGGGGCCTTGGAGAATTGTGATGACAGGCGTCATGAGGCATTGAGATGGCAGTGGTCATGGAGCATTATGATGAAAGGTGTTATGGAGCACTGTGATTACAGGGGCCATGGAGCATTGTGAATACAAAGGCCATGGAGCATTGAGATGACAGTGGTCATGGAGCATTGTGATGAAAGTGGTAATGGATCATTGTGATGCCAAGTGTCCTGGGACCCTGTGATGACATGGTTCATGGAGCATTGTGATGACAATGGTCATGGCGAATTGTGATGACAATGTCATGGGGCATTGTGATGGCAGTGGTCATCTAGAAATGTGATTAAAGTTATTATGGAGCACAGTAATGAGAGGGGCCATGGAGCATTGTGATGACAAGTCTCATGGAGCATTGTGATGACAGTTGTCATGGAGCATCGTGATGACAAATGCCATTGAGAATTGTGATCAGAGGTGACATTGGGCATTGTGATGAAAGGGGTCATGGAGTACTGGGAGTACAGGGGCCATGGAGCCTTGTGATAACAAGTGACATGGAGAATAGTGATGACAGGCATCATAGAGCATTGTGATGACAAGTGCCATTTAGCATTTTGATGACAGGGGTCATCAGGCATTGTGTTGACGGGGGTCACGGAGCATTTTGATGACAAAGGCCATAGATCATTGTGATGAGAGGGGTCATGGAGCATTGTGATGACATGGGCCATGGAGCATTGTGAGGACAAGATTCATGGAGCATTGTGATGACACGGGCATGAAGCATGGTGATGACAACAGACCTGGAGCATTGTGATGACAAGGGCATGGAGCATTGTGATTACAGGAGACTTGGGTCATTGTGATGAAATTGGCAGGGATCATTGTGATTAGAGGGATCATGGAGCATTGTGATGACAAGTGTCATGCAATATTGTGCTGACACAGATCATGGAGCATTTTGATGAGAGTAGCCTTGGAGCACAGTGATGAGAGACGTCATGGGGCATTATGGTGACAGTGGTCAAGGAGCATTGTGATGAAAGTGTTCATGGAGCAACGCGATTATCGGGACAATGGAGCATTGTGAATACAAAGGCCATGGAACATTGAGATAACAGAGTTCATGGAGCATTGTGATGACAAGGGTCTTGGGAGCTACTGATGACACGTTTCATACAGCATTGAGATGACAAGGGCCAAGGCGAATTGTGATGACACGTGTCATGGGGCATTGTGATGACATTGGTCATCTTGCATTGTGATGAGAGTGGTCATGTAGAATTTTGATTAAAGGTATCATGGAGCACTGTGATGACAAAGGCCAAGGAACATTGTGATGACAAGTGTCATTCAGCAATGTGATGACACGGGAATGGAGCATTATGATGACAAGTTTTCTGGAGCATTGTGATGACAAGGGTATGGAGCATTGTGATTACAGGGACCATGGAGCATTGTGATGACAACGGCATGGAGCACTGTGATTACATTGGTCATTGAGTATTGTGATTACAAAGACCATGAGGCATTGTGATGACAGGGGCCTGGGAGCATTGTGATGACAATGGTCATCAAGCATTGTGATGACAGGGTTCATAGAGCATTGTGATGAGAAAGACCATGGAGCATGGTGATGACAGAGGCCATGGAACATTGTGATGACCAGGCCATGTACCATTTTGATGACAAGGGCAGGGAACCTTGTGGTGACCGGGGTCATGGAGCATTTTGATGACAACTTTCATGGAACGTTGTGATGACAGGGGTCATGGAGCATTGTGATGAAAGTTGTCCTGGAGCATTGTGATGACAGCGGTCACAGAGAATTGGGATGAAAGGTATCATGCACCATTGTGATGACAACGGTCAGGGATCATTTTGATGACAGGGGTCATGGAACATTCTGATAACAAGGTTCATAAAGCATTTTGATGACAGGGGTCATGGAGCATTGTGTTGACACGAGCATGGAGCATTGTAATGATAGGATATCTGGAGCATTGTGATGAAAAGGGGATGGAGCATTTTGATGACAGGGTCCAAGGAGAATTGTGCTGACAATGGCATGGAGCATTGTGATGAAAAGGGTACTGGAGCACTGTGAGGAAAGGAATCATGGATCATTGTGATGACAGGGGTCATGGAGCTTTGTGATGACAAGGGTCATGGAGCATTGTGATGACACGGTCAAGGAACATTGCGATGACAAGAATTCTGGAGCATTGTGATGAAAGGGCATGGTGCATTGTGATGAAAGGTGACAAGGAGCATTGTGACGATATGGGCAGAGAACTTTTTGATGACAGGGGTCATGGAGCATTGTGATAAAAAGTGTCATGGAACATTGTACTGACAGGGATCATGGAGCTTTTTGGTAAGAGAGGTCTTGGAGATTTGTGAAGGCAGGCGTCATGGGGCATTGTGATGACAGCGGTCTTGGAGCATTGGGATGAAAGGGGTCATGGAGCTCTGTGATTACAGGGGCCATGGAGCATTGTGAATACAAAGGCCATGGAGCATTGAGATGACAGGGTTCATGGAGCATTGTGATGAAAGTGATCATGGATCATTGTGATGACAAGTGTCCTGGAACCTTGTGATGACACAGTTCATGGAGCATTGTGATGACAAGGACCATGGCGAATTGTGGTATCATCTGTCATGGGGCATTGTGATGACAGTGGGCATGTAGAATTGTATTGAAAGGTAACATGGAGCACTCTGATGACAGGGGCCATGGAACATTGTGATGACAAAGGCCATGGAGCATTGTGATGACAAGTGTCATGGGGCATTTTGATGACATTGGCATGGAGCATTATGATGACAAGAGATCTGGAGCATTTTGATGACCAGGGCATGGAGCATTGTGATGAAAGTTGTCCTGGAGCATTGTGATGACAGCGGTCACAGAGGATTGGGATGAAAGGTATCATGCAGGATTGCGATGACAACGGTCAGGGATCATTTTGATGACAGGGGTCATGGAACATTCTGATAACAAGTTTCATCAAGCATTTTGATGACAGGGGTCATGGAGCATTGTGTTGACACGGGCATGGAGCATTGTAATCATAGGATATCTGGAGCATTGTGATGAAAAGGGGATGGAGCATTTTGATGACAGGGTCCAAGGAGAATTGTGCTGACAATGGCATGGAGCATTGTGATGAAAAGGGTACTGGAGCACTGTGAGGAAAGGAATCATGGATCATTGTCATGCCAGGGGTCATGGAGCTTTGTGATGACACGGGTCATGGAGCATTGTGATGACACGGTCAAGGAACTTTGTGATGACAAGAACTCTGGAGCATTGTGATGAAAGGGCATGGAGCATTGTGATGAAAGGTGACAAGTAGCATTGTGATGATATGGGCAGAGAACTTTGTGATGACAGGGGTCATGGAGCATTATGATGAAAAGTGTCATGGAACATTGTACTGACAGGGATCATGGAGCTTTTTGGTAAGGGAGCCCTTGGAGATTGGTGGTGGCAGGCGTCATGGGGCATTGTGATGACAGCGGTCTTGGAGCATTGTGATGAAAGGGGTCATGGAGCACTCTGATTAGAGGGGCCATGGAGCATTGTAAATACAAAGGCTATGGAGCATTGAGATGACAGGGTTCATGGAGCATTGTGATGAATGTGATCATGGATCATTGTGATGACAAGTGTCCTGAAACCTTGTGATGACACGGTTCATGGAGCATTGTTATGACAAGGACCATGGCGAATTGTGATGACATCTGAAATGGGGCATTGTGATGACAGTGGTCATGTAGAATTGTGATGAAAGGTACCAAGGAGCACTGTGATGACAGTGGCCATGGAACATTGTGATGACAAAGGCCATGGAGCATTGTGATGACAAGTGTCATGGGACATTTTGATGACATTGGCATGGAACATTATGATGACAAGGGTTCTGGAGAATTTTGATGACAAGGGGAAGGAGCATTGTGATGACAGGGCCCATGGAGCATTGTGACGAAGAGGGCAGGGAACATTGTGATGACTGGGTACATGGAACCTTGTGATGAAATGGGCCATGGAGCATTGAGATGACAGGCGTCTTGAGGTATGGCGATGACAGTGGTCATGGAGCATTGTGATGAAAGAGATCATGGAGCAATATGATAAGAGGGGACATGGAGCATTGTGATGACAGGTGTATTGGAGCATTGTGATGAAAATATTAATGGATCATTGTGATGACATGTGTCCTGGAACACTGTGCTGACACGGTTCATCAAGTATTGTGATGACAAGGGTCATAGCGAATTGTGATAACAGGTGTCATGGGGCATTGTGATGACATTGGTCATCTTGCTTTGTGATGAGAGTGGTCATGTAGAATTTTGATTAAAGGTATCATGGAGCACTGTGATGACAAAGGCCAAGGAACATTGTGATGACAAGTGTCATTCAGCAATGTGATGACACGGGAATGGAGCATTATGATGACAAGTGTTCTGGAGCATTGTGATGACAATGCAATGGAGCACTGTGATGACATTGGTCATTGAGCATTGTGATTACAAAGACCATGAGGCATTGTGATGACAGGGGCCTGGGAGCATTGTGATGACAATGGTCATCAAGCATTGTGATGACAGGGTCATAGAGCATTGTGATGAGAAAGACCATGGAGCATGGTGATGACAGAGGCCATGGAACATTGTGATGACCAGGCCATGTACCATTGTGATGACAAGGGCAGGGAACCTTGTGGTGACCGGGGTCATGGAGCATTTTGATGACAACTTTCATGGAACATTGTGATGAAAGTTGTCCTGGAGCATTGTGATGACAGCGGTCACAGAGAATTGGGATGAAAGGTATCATGCAGCATTGTGATGACAACGGTCAGGGATCATTTTGATGACAGGGGTCATGGAATATTCTGATAACAAGTTTCATCAAGCATTTTGATGACAGGGATCATGGAGCATTGTGTTGACACGGGCATGGAGCATGGTAATGATAGGATATCTGGAGCATTGTGATGAAAAGGGGATGGAGCATTTTGATGACAGGGTCCAAGGAGCATTGTGCTGACAATGGCATGGAGCATTGTGATGAAAGGTGACAAGTAGCATTGTGATGATATGGGCAGAGAACTTTGTGATGACAGGGGTCATGGAGCATTATGATGAAAAGTGTCATGGAACATTGTACTGACAGGGATCATGGAGCTTTTTGGTAAGGGAGCCCTTGGAGATTGGTGGTGGCAGGCGTCATGGGGCATTGTGATGACAGCGGTCTTGGAGCATTGTGATGAAAGGGGTCATGGAGCACTGTGATTACAGGGGCCATGGAGCATTGTGAATACAAAGGCTATGGAGCATTGAGATGACAGGCTTCATGGAGCATTGTGATGAAAGTGATCATGGATCATTGTGATGACAAGTGTCCTGAAACCTTGTGATGACACGGTTCATGGAGCATTGTTATGACAAGGACCATGGCGAATTGTGATGACATCTGAAATGTGGCATTGTGATGACAGTGGTCATGTAGAATTGTGATGAAAGGTATCAAGGAGCACTGTGATGACAGGGGCCATGGAACATTGTGATGACAAAGGCCATGGAGCATTGTGATGACAAGTGTCATGGGACATTTTGATGACATTGGCATGGAACATTATGATGACAAGAGTTCTGGAGAATTTTGATGACAAGGGCATGGAGCATTGTGATGACAGGGCCCATGGAGCATTGTGACGAAGAGGGCAGGGAACATTGTGATGACTGGGTTCATGGAGCCTTGTGATGAAAGGGGCCATGGAGCACTGAGATGACAGGCGTCTTGAGGTATGGTGATGACAGTGGTCATGGAGCATTGTGATGAAAGAGATCATGGAGCAATATGATAAGAGGGGACATGGAGCATTGTGATGACAGGTGTATTGGAGCATTGTGATGAAAATATTAATGGATCATTGTGATGACATGTGTCCTGGAACACTGTGATGACACGGTTCATCGAGTATTGTGATGACAAGGGTCATAGCGAATTGTGATAACAGGTGTCATGGGGCAATGTGATGACATTGATCATCTAGGAATTGTGATGGAAGGTATCATGGAGCACTGTGATGACTGGGGGCATGAAGCATTGTTATGAAAATTGTCCTGGATTATTGGGATGACAGCAGTCATGGAGAATTGGGATGACAGGGATTATGCAGCATTGTGTTGACATGGGTATGGACTATTGTGATGACAATGGTCATGGAGCAATGTGATGAAAGTTTTCATGGAATATCGTGATGAAAAGTGCCTGGGAGCATTGTGACGATAAAGGCCATGGAGCATTGTGATGACAAGTGTCATGGAGCATTGTAATGAAAGCTTTCATTGTGCACTGTGATGACAAGGGGGATGGAGTATTGTGATGAAACTGGTCCTGGAACATTGTGATAACAAAAGCCATGGAGCATTGTGATGACAGGCATCATGGAGAATTGTGAAGAAAGGGGCCATGGGGAATTGTAATGACAATAGAGAAATGTGATGAAAATGGTCAGCGAGCATAGTGATTAAAGTGGTCATTGAGAATTGTGATGAAAAGTGACATAGAGCATTGTGATGACAAAGGTCATGGAGAACTGTGATGACCAGGGTCATGTAGCATTGTGATGACACGTTCATGGAACATTGTGATGACAAGAATTCTGGAGCATTGTGATGACAAGGGCCATGGAGCATTGGGATGCCACGGTCATGGAACATTGTGATGACAAAATTCTGGAGCTTTGTGAGGAAAAAGGCATGGAGCATTGTGATTATAGGGGACATGGAGCATTTTGATGACATGGGCAGGGAACACTGTGATGACAGGTGTTATGGAGCAATGGGATGACAAGTGTCATGGAGCACTGTGATGAGAGGGGCCTTGGAGAATTGTGATGACAGGCGTCATGAGGCATTGAGATGGCAGTGGTCATGGAGCATTATGATGAAAGGTGTTATGGAGCACTGTGATTACAGGGGCCATGGAGCATTGTGAATACAAAGGCCATGGAGCATTGAGATGACAGTGGTCATGGAGCATTGTGATGAAAGTGGTAATGGATCATTGTGATGCCAAGTGTCCTGGGACCCTGTGATGACATGGTTCATGGAGCATTGTGATGACAATGGTCATGGCGAATTGTGATGACAATGTCATGGGGCATTGTGATGGCAGTGGTCATCTAGAAATGTGATTAAAGTTATTATGGAGCACAGTAATGAGAGGGGCCATGGAGCATTGTGATGACAAGTCTCATGGAGCATTGTGATGACAGGTGTCATGGAGCATCGTGATGACAAATGCCATTGAGAATTGTGATCAGAGGTGACATTGGGCATTGTGATGAAAGGGGTCATGGAGTACTGGGAGTACAGGGGCCATGGAGCCTTGTGATAACAAGTGACATGGAGAATAATGATGACAGGCATCATAGAGCATTGTGATGACAAGTGCCATTTAGCATTTTGATGACAGGGGTCATCAGGCATTGTGTTGACGGGGGTCACGGAGCATTGTGATGACAAAGGCCATAGATCATTGTGATGAGAGGGGTCATGGAGCATTGTGATGACATGGGCCATGGAGCATTGTGAGGACAAGATTCATGGAGCATTGTGATGACACGGGCATGAAGCATGGTGATGACAACAGACCTGGAGCATTGTGATGACAAGGGCATGGAGCATTGTGATTACAGGAGACTTGGGTCATTGTGATGAAATTGGCAGGGATCATTGTGATTAGAGGGATCATGGAGCATTGTGATGACAAGTGTCATGCAATATTGTGCTGACACAGATCATGGAGCATTTTGATGAGAGTGGCCTTGGAGCACAGTGATGAGAGACGTCATGGGGCATTATGGTGACAGTGGTCAAGGAGCATTGTGATGAAAGTGTTCATGGAGCAACGCGATTATCGGGACAATGGAGCATTGTGAATACAAAGGCCATGGAACATTGAGATAACAGAGTTCATGGAGCATTGTGATGACAAGGGTCTTGGGAGCTACTGATGACACGTTTCATACAGCATTGAGATGACAAGGGCCAAGGCGAATTGTGATGACACGTGTCATGGGGCATTGTGATGACATTGGTCATCTTGCATTGTGATGAGAGTGGTCATGTAGAATTTTGATTAAAGGTATCATGGAGCACTGTGATGACAAAGGCCAAGGAACATTGTGATGACAAGAGTATGGAGCATTGTGATTACAGGGACCATGGAGCATTGTGATGACAACGGCATGGAGCACTGTGATGACATTGGTCATTGAGCATTGTGATTACAAAGACCATGAGGCATTGTGATGACAGGGGCCTTGGAGCATTGTGATGACAATGGTCATCAAGCATTGTGATGACAGGGGTCATAGAGCATTGTGATGAGAAAGACCATGGAGCATGGTGATGACAGAGGCCATGGAACATTGTGATGACCAGGCCATGTACCATTGTGATGACAAGGGCAGGGAACCTTGTGGTGACCGGGGTCATGGAGCATTTTGATGACAACTTTCATGGAACGTTGTGATGACAGGGGTCATGGAGCATTGTGATGAAAGTTGTCCGGGAGCATTGTGATGACAGCGGTCACAGAGAATTGGGATGAAAGGTATCATGCAGCATTGCGATGACAACGGTCAGGGATCATTTTGATGACAGGGGTCGTGGAACATTCTGATAACAAGGTTCATAAAGCATTTTGATGACAGGGGTCATGGAGCATTGTGTTGACACGAGCATGGAGCATTGTAATGATAGGATATCTGGAGCATTGTGATGAAAAGGGGATGGAGCATTTTGATGACAGGGTCCAAGGAGAATTGTGCTGACAATGGCATGGAGCATTGTGATGAAAAGGGTACTGGAGCACTGTGAGGAAGGGAATCATGGATCATTGTGATGACAGGGGTCATGGAGCTTTGTGATGACAAGGGTCATGGAGCATTGTGATGAAAAGTGTCATGGAACATTGTACTGACAGGGATCATGGAGCTTTTTGGTAAGGGAGCCCTTGGAGATTGGTGGTGGCAGGCGTCATGGGGCATTGTGATGACAGCGGTCTTGGAGCATTGTGATGAAAGGGGTCATGGAGCACTGTGATTAGAGGGGCCATGGAGCATTGTGAATACAAAGGCTATGGAGCATTGAGATGACAGGCTTCATGGAGCATTGTGATGAAAGTGATCATGGATCATTGTGATGACAAGTGTCCTGAAACCTTGTGATGACACGGTTCATGGAGCATTGTTATGACAAGGACCATGGCGAATTGTGATGACACGTTTCATGGGGCATTGTGATGACATTGGTCATCTTGCATTGTGATGAGAGTGGTCATGTAGAATTTTGATTAAAGGTATCATGGAGCACTGTGATGACAAAGGCCAAGGAACATTGTGATGACAAGTGTCATTCAGCAATGTGATGACACGGGAATGGAGCATTATGATGACAAGTTTTCTGGAGCATTGTGATGACAAGGGTATGGAGCATTGTGATTACAGGGACCATGGAGCATTGTGATGACAACGGCATGGAGCACTGTGATGACATTGGTCATTGAGTATTGTGATTACAAAGACCATGAGGCATTGTGATGACAGGGGCCTGGGAGCATTGTGATGACAATGGTCATCAAGCATTGTGATGACAGGGGTCATAGAGCATTGTGATGAGAAAGACCATGGAGCATGGTGATGACAGAGGCCATGGAACATTGTGATGACCAGGCCATGTACCATTTTGATGACAAGGGCAGGGAACCTTGTGGTGACCGGGGTCATGGAGCATTTTGATGACAACTTTCATGGAACGTTGTGATGACAGGGGTCATGGAGCATTGTGATGAAAGTTGTCCTGGAGCATTGTGATGACAGCGGTCACAGAGAATTGGGATGAAAGGTATCATGCAGCATTGTGATGACAACGGTCAAGGATCATTTTGATGACAGGGGTCGTGGAACATTCTGATAACAAGGTTCATAAAGCATTTTGATGACAGGGGTCATGGAGCATTGTGTTGACACGAGCATGGAGCATTGTAATGATAGGATATCTGGAGCATTGTGATGAAAAGGGGATGGAGCATTTTGATGACAGGGTCCAAGGAGAATTGTGCTGACAATGGCATGGAGCATTGTGATGAAAAGGGTACTGGAGCACTGTGAGGAAGGGAATCATGGATCATTGTGATGACAGGGGTCATGGAGCTTTGTGATGACAAGGGTCATGGAGCATTGTGATGAAAAGTGTCATGGAACATTGTACTGACAGGGATCATGGAGCTTTTTGGTAAGGGAGCCCTTGGAGATTGGTGGTGGCAGGCGTCATGGGGCATTGTGATGACAGCGGTCTTGGAGCATTGTGATGAAAGGGGTCATGGAGCACTGTGATTAGAGGGGCCATGGAGCATTGTGAATACAAAGGCTATGGAGCATTGAGATGACAGGCTTCATGGAGCATTGTGATGAAAGTGATCATGGATCATTGTGATGACAAGTGTCCTGAAACCTTGTGATGACACGGTTCATGGAGCATTGTTATGACAAGGACCATGGCGAATTGTGATGACACGTGTCATGGGGCATTGTGATGACATTGGTCATCTTGCATTGTGATGAGAGTGGTCATGTAGAATTTTGATTAAAGGTATCATGGAGCACTGTGATGACAAAGGCCAAGGAACATTGTGATGAGAAGAGTATGGAGCATTGTGATTACAGGGACCATGGAGCATTGTGATGACAATGGCATGGAGCACTGTGATGACATTGGTCATTGAGCATTGTGATTACAAAGACCATGAGGCATTGTGATGACAGGGGCCTGGGAGCATTGTGATGACAATGGTCATCAAGCATTGTGATGACAGGGGTCATAGAGCATTGTGATGAGAAAGACCATGGAGCATGGTGATGACAGAGGCCATGGAACATTGTGATGACCAGGCCATGTACCATTGTGATGACAAGGGCAGGGAACCTTGTGGTGACCGGGGTCATGGAGCATTTTGATGACAACTTTCATGGAACGTTGTGATGACAGGGGTCATGGAGCATTGTGATGAAAGTTGTCCTGGAGCATTGTGATGACAGCGGTCACAGAGAATTGGGATGGAAGGTATCATGCAGCATTGCGATGACAACGGTCAGGGATCATTTTGATGACAGGGGTCATGGAACATTCTGATAACAAGTTTCATCAAGCATTTTGATGACAGGGGTCATGGAGCATTGTGTTGACACGGGCATGGAGCATTGAAATGATAGGATATCTGGAGCATTGTGATGAAAAGGGGATGGAGCATTTTGATGACAGGGTCCAAGGAGAATTGTGCTGACAATGGCATGGAGCATTGTGATGAAAAGGGTACTGGAGCACTCTGAGGAAAGGAATCATGGATCATTGTGATGCCAGGGGTCATGGAGCTTTGTGATGACACGGGTCATGGAGCATTGTGATGACACGGTCAAGGAACATTGTGATGACAAGAAATCTGGAGCATTGTGATGAAAGGGCATGGAGCATTGTGATGAAAGGTGACAAGTAGCATTGTGTTGATATGGGCAGAGAACTTTGTGATGACAGGGGTCATGGAGCATTGTGATGAAAAGTGTCATGGAACATTGTACTGACAGGGATCATGGAGCTTTTTGGTAAGGGAGCCCTTGGAGATTGGTGGTGGCAGGCGTCATGGGGCATTGTGATGACAGCGGTCTTGGAGCATTGTGATGAAAGGGGTCATGGAGCACTGTGATTAGAGGGGCCATGGAGCATTGTGAATACAAAGGCTATGGAGCATTGAGATGACAGGGTTCATGGAGCATTGTGATGAAAGTGATCATGGATCATTGTGATGACAAGTGTCCTGAAACCTTGTGATGACACGGTTCATGGAGCATTGTTATGACAAGGACCATGGCGAATTGTGATGACATCTGAAATGGGGCATTGTGATGACAGTGGTCATGTAGAATTGTGATGAAAGGTATCAAGGAGCACTGTGATGACAGGGGCCATGGAACATTGTGATGACAAAGGCCATGGAGCATTGTGATGACAAGTGTCATGGGACATTTTGATGACATTGGCATGGAACATTATGATGACAAGAGTTCTGGAGAATTTTGATGACAAGGGCATGGAGCATTGTGATGACAGGGCCCATGGAGCATTGTGACGAAGAGGGCAGGGAACATTGTGATGACTGGGTTCATGGAGCCTTGTGATGAAAGGGGCCATGGAGCACTGAGATGACAGGCGTCTTGAGGTATGGTGATGACAGTGGTCATGGAGCATTGTGATGAAAGAGATCATGGAGCAATATGATAAGAGGGGACATGGAGCATTGTGATGACAGGTGTATTGGAGCATTGTGATGAAAATATGAATGGATCATTGTGATGACATGTGTCCTGGAACACTGTGATGACACGGTTCATCGAGTATTGTGATGACAAGGGTCATAGCGAATTGTGATAACAGGTGTCATGGGGCATTGTGATGACATTGATCATCTAGGAATTGTGATGGAAGGTATCATGGAGCGCTGTGATGACTGGGGGCATGAAGCATTGTTATGAAAATTGTCCTGGATTATTGGGATGACAGCAGTCATGGAGAATTGGGATGACAGGGATTATGCAGCATTGTGTTGACATGGGTATGGACTATTGTGATGACAATGGTCATGGAGCAATGTGATGAAAGTTTTCATGGAATATCGTGATGAAAAGTGCCTGGGAGCATTGTGACGATAAAGGCCATGGAGCATTGTGATGACAAGTGTCATGGAGCATTGTAATGAAAGCTTTCATTGTGCACTGTGATGACAAGGGGGATGGAGTATTGTGATGAAACTGGTCCTGGAACATTGTGATAACAAAAGCCATGGAGCATTGTGATGACAGGCATCATGGAGAATTGTGAAGAAAGGGGCCATGGGGAATTGTAATGACAATAGAGAAATGTGATGAAAATGGTCAGCGAGCATAGTGATTAAAGTGGTCATTGAGAATTGTGATGAAAAGTGACATAGAGCATTGTGATGACAAAGGTCATGGAGAACTGTGATGACCAGGGTCATGTAGCATTGTGATGACACGTTCATGGAACATTGTGATGACAAGAATTCTGGAGCATTGTGATGACAAGGGCCATGGAGCATTGGGATGCCACGGTCATGGAACATTGTGATGACAAAATTCTGGAGCTTTGTGAGGAAAAAGGCATGGAGCATTGTGATTATAGGGGACATGGAGCATTTTGATGACATGGGCAGGGAACACTGTGATGACAGGTGTTATGGAGCAATGGGATGACAAGTGTCATGGAGCACTGTGATGAGAGGGGCCTTGGAGAATTGTGATGACAGGCGTCATGAGGCATTGAGATGGCAGTGGTCATGGAGCATTATGATGAAAGGTGTTATGGAGCACTGTGATTACAGGGGCCATGGAGCATTGTGAATACAAAGGCCATGGAGCATTGAGATGACAGTGGTCATGGAGCATTGTGATGAAAGTGGTAATGGATCATTGTGATGCCAAGTGTCCTGGGACCCTGTGATGACATGGTTCATGGAGCATTGTGATGACAATGGTCATGGCGAATTGTGATGACAATGTCATGGGGCATTGTGATGGCAGTGGTCATCTAGAAATGTGATTAAAGTTATTATGGAGCACAGTAATGAGAGGGGCCATGGAGCATTGTGATGACAAGTCTCATGGAGCATTGTGATGACAGGTGTCATGGAGCATCGTGATGACAAATGCCATTGAGAATTGTGATCAGAGGTGACATTGGGCATTGTGATGAAAGGGGTCATGGAGTACTGGGAGTACAGGGGCCATGGAGCCTTGTGATAACAAGTGACATGGAGAATAGTGATGACAGGCATCATAGAGCATTGTGATGACAAGTGCCATTTAGCATTTTGATGACAGGGGTCATCAGGCATTGTGTTGACGGGGGTCACGGAGCATTGTGATGACAAAGGCCATAGATCATTGTGATGAGAGGGGTCATGGAGCATTGTGATGACATGGGCCATGGAGCATTGTGAGGACAAGATTCATGGAGCATTGTGATGACACGGGCATGAAGCATGGTGATGACAACAGACCTGGAGCATTGTGATGACAAGGGCATGGAGCATTGTGATTACAGGAGACTTGGGTCATTGTGATGAAATTGGCAGGGATCATTGTGATTAGAGGGATCATGGAGCATTGTGATGACAAGTGTCATGCAATATTGTGCTGACACAGATCATGGAGCATTTTGATGAGAGTGGCCTTGGAGCACAGTGATGAGAGACGTCATGGGGCATTATGGTGACAGTGGTCAAGGAGCATTGTGATGAAAGTGTTCATGGAGCAACGCGATTATCGGGACAATGGAGCATTGTGAATACAAAGGCCATGGAACATTGAGATAACAGAGTTCATGGAGCATTGTGATGACAAGGGTCTTGGGAGCTACTGATGACACGTTTCATACAGCATTGAGATGACAAGGGCCAAGGCGAATTGTGATGACACGTGTCATGGGGCATTGTGATGACATTGGTCATCTTGCATTGTGATGAGAGTGGTCATGTAGAATTTTGATTAAAGGTATCATGGAGCAGTGTGATGACAAAGGCCAAGGAACATTGTGATGACAAGAGTATGGAGCATTGTGATTACAGGGACCATGGAGCATTGTGATGACAACGGCATGGAGCACTGTGATGACATTGGTCATTGAGCATTGTGATTACAAAGACCATGAGGCATTGTGATGACAGGGGCCTTGGAGCATTGTGATGACAATGGTCATCAAGCATTGTGATGACAGGGGTCATAGAGCATTGTGATGAGAAAGACCATGGAGCATGGTGATGACAGAGGCCATGGAACATTGTGATGACCAGGCCATGTACCATTGTGATGACAAGGGCAGGGAACCTTGTGGTGACCGGGGTCATGGAGCATTTTGATGACAACTTTCATGGAACGTTGTGATGACAGGGGTCATGGAGCATTGTGATGAAAGTTGTCCGGGAGCATTGTGATGACAGCGGTCACAGAGAATTGGGATGAAAGGTATCATGCAGCATTGCGATGACAACGGTCAGGGATCATTTTGATGACAGGGGTCGTGGAACATTCTGATAACAAGGTTCATAAAGCATTTTGATGACAGGGGTCATGGAGCATTGTGGTGACACGAGCATGGAGCATTGTAATGATAGGATATCTGGAGCATTGTGATGAAAAGGGGATGGAGCATTTTGATGACAGGGTCCAAGGAGAATTGTGCTGACAATGGCATGGAGCATTGTGATGAAAAGGGTACTGGAGCACTGTGAGGAAGGGAATCATGGATCATTGTGATGACAGGGGTCATGGAGCTTTGTGATGACAAGGGTCATGGAGCATTGTGATGAAAAGTGTCATGGAACATTGTACTGACAGGGATCATGGAGCTTTTTGGTAAGGGAGCCCTTGGAGATTGGTGGTGGCAGGCGTCATGGGGCATTGTGATGACAGCGGTCTTGGAGCATTGTGATGAAAGGGGTCATGGAGCACTGTGATTAGAGGGGCCATGGAGCATTGTGAATACAAAGGCTATGGAGCATTGAGATGACAGGCTTCATGGAGCATTGTGATGAAAGTGATCATGGATCATTGTGATGACAAGTGTCCTGAAACCTTGTGATGACACGGTTCATGGAGCATTGTTATGACAAGGACCATGGCGAATTGTGATGACACGTTTCATGGGGCATTGTGATGACATTGGTCATCTTGCATTGTGATGAGAGTGGTCATGTAGAATTTTGATTAAAGGTATCATGGAGCACTGTGATGACAAAGGCCAAGGAACATTGTGATGACAAGTGTCATTCAGCAATGTGATGACACGGGAATGGAGCATTATGATGACAAGTTTTCTGGAGCATTGTGATGACAAGGGTATGGAGCATTGTGATTACAGGGACCATGGAGCATTGTGATGACAACGGCATGGAGCACTGTGATGACATTGGTCATTGAGTATTGTGATTACAAAGACCATGAGGCATTGTGATGACAGGGGCCTGGGAGCATTGTGATGACAATGGTCATCAAGCATTGTGATGACAGGGGTCATAGAGCATTGTGATGAGAAAGACCATGGAGCATGGTGATGACAGAGGCCATGGAACATTGTGATGACCAGGCCATGTACCATTTTGATGACAAGGGCAGGGAACCTTGTGGTGACCGGGGTCATGGAGCATTTTGATGACAACTTTCATGGAACGTTGTGATGACAGGGGTCATGGAGCATTGTGATGAAAGTTGTCCTGGAGCATTGTGATGACAGCGGTCACAGAGAATTGGGATGAAAGGTATCATGCAGCATTGTGATGACAACGGTCAAGGATCATTTTGATGACAGGGGTCGTGGAACATTCTGATAACAAGGTTCATAAAGCATTTTGATGACAGGGGTCATGGAGCATTGTGTTGACACGAGCATGGAGCATTGTAATGATAGGATATCTGGAGCATTGTGATGAAAAGGGGATGGAGCATTTTGATGACAGGGTCCAAGGAGAATTGTGCTGACAATGGCATGGAGCATTGTGATGAAAAGGGTACTGGAGCACTGTGAGGAAGGGAATCATGGATCATTGTGATGACAGGGGTCATGGAGCTTTGTGATGACAAGGGTCATGGAGCATTGTGATGAAAAGTGTCATGGAACATTGTACTGACAGGGATCATGGAGCTTTTTGGTAAGGGAGCCCTTGGAGATTGGTGGTGGCAGGCGTCATGGGGCATTGTGATGACAGCGGTCTTGGAGCATTGTGATGAAAGGGGTCATGGAGCACTGTGATTAGAGGGGCCATGGAGCATTGTGAATACAAAGGCTATGGAGCATTGAGATGACAGGCTTCATGGAGCATTGTGATGAAAGTGATCATGGATCATTGTGATGACAAGTGTCCTGAAACCTTGTGATGACACGGTTCATGGAGCATTGTTATGACAAGGACCATGGCGAATTGTGATGACACGTGTCATGGGGCATTGTGATGACATTGGTCATCTTGCATTGTGATGAGAGTGGTCATGTAGAATTTTGATTAAAGGTATCATGGAGCACTGTGATGACAAAGGCCAAGGAACACTGTGATGACAAGAGTATGGAGCATTGTGATTACAGGGACCATGGAGCATTGTGATGACAATGGCATGGAGCACTGTGATGACATTGGTCATTGAGCATTGTGATTACAAAGACCATGAGGCATTGTGATGACAGGGGCCTGGGAGCATTGTGATGACAATGGTCATCAAGCATTGTGATGACAGGGGTCATAGAGCATTGTGATGAGAAAGACCATGGAGCATGGTGATGACAGAGGCCATGGAACATTGTGATGACCAGGCCATGTACCATTGTGATGACAAGGGCAGGGAACCTTGTGGTGACCGGGGTCATGGAGCATTTTGATGACAACTTTCATGGAACGTTGTGATGACAGGGGTCATGGAGCATTGTGATGAAAGTTGTCCTGGAGCATTGTGATGACAGCGGTCACAGAGAATTGGGATGAAAGGTATCATGCAGCATTGCGATGACAACGGTCAGGGATCATTTTGATGACAGGGGTCATGGAACATTCTGATAACAAGTTTCATCAAGCATTTTGATGACAGGGGTCATGGAGCATTGTGTTGACACGGGCATGGAGCATTGAAATGATAGGATATCTGGAGCATTGTGATGAAAAGGGGATGGAGCATTTTGATGACAGGGTCCAAGGAGAATTGTGCTGACAATGGCATGGAGCATTGTGATGAAAAGGGTACTGGAGCACTCTGAGGAAAGGAATCATGGATCATTGTGATGCCAGGGGTCATGGAGCTTTGTGATGACACGGGTCATGGAGCATTGTGATGACACGGTCAAGGAACATTGTGATGACAAGAAATCTGGAGCATTGTGATGAAAGGGCATGGAGCATTGTGATGAAAGGTGACAAGTAGCATTGTGTTGATATGGGCAGAGAACTTTGTGATGACAGGGGTCATGGAGCATTGTGATGAAAAGTGTCATGGAACATTGTACTGACAGGGATCATGGAGCTTTTTGGTAAGGGAGCCCTTGGAGATTGGTGGTGGCAGGCGTCATGGGGCATTGTGATGACAGCGGTCTTGGAGCATTGTGATGAAAGGGGTCATGGAGCACTGTGATTACAGGGGCCATGGAGCATTGTGAATACAAAGGCTATGGAGCATTGAGATGACAGGCTTCATGGAGCATTGTGATGAAAGTGATCATGGATCATTGTGATGACAAGTGTCCTGAAACCTTGTGATGACACGGTTCATGGAGCATTGTTATGACAAGGACCATGGCGAATTGTGATGACATCTGAAATGGGGCATTGTGATGACAGTGGTCATGTACAATTGTGATGAAAGGTATCAAGGAGCACTGTGATGACAGGGGCCATGGAACATTGTGATGACAAAGGCCATGGAGCATTGTGATGACAAGTGTCATGGGACATTTTGATGACATTGGCATGGAACATTATGATGACAAGAGTTCTGGAGAATTTTGATGACAAGGGCATGGAGCATTGTGATGACAGGGCCCATGGAGCATTGTGACGAAGAGGGCAGGGAACATTGTGATGACTGGGTTCATGGAGCCTTGTGATGAAAGGGGCCATGGAGCACTGAGATGACAGGCGTCTTGAGGTATGGTGATGACAGTGGTCATGGAGCATTGTGATGAAAGAGATCATGGAGCAATATGATAAGAGGGGACATGGAGCATTGTGATGACAGGTGTATTGGAGCATTGTGATGAAAATATGAATGGATCATTGTGATGACATGTGTCCTGGAACACTGTGATGACACGGTTCATCGAGTATTGTGATGACAAGGGTCATAGCGAATTGTGATAACAGGTGTCATGGGGCATTGTGATGACATTGATCATCTAGGAATTGTGATGGAAGGTATCATGGAGCGCTGTGATGACTGGGGGCATGAAGCATTGTTATGAAAATTGTCCTGGATTATTGTGATGACAGCAGTCATGGAGAATTGGGATGACAGGGATTATGCAGCATTGTGTTGACATGGGTATGGACTATTGTGATGACAATGGTCATGGAGCAATGTGATGAAAGTTTTCATGGAATATCGTGATGAAAAGTGCCTGGGAGCATTGTGACGATAAAGGCCATGGAGCATTGTGATGACAAGTGTCATGGAGCATTGTAATGAAAGCTTTCATTGTGCACTGTGATGACAAGGGGGATGGAGTATTGTGATGAAACTGGTCCTGGAGCATTGTGATAACAAAAGCCATGGAGCATTGTGATGACAGGCATCATGGAGAATTGTGAAGAAAGGGGCCATGGGGAATTGTAATGACAATAGAGAAATGTGATGAAAATGGTCAGCGAGCATAGTGATTAAAGTGGTCATTGAGAATTGTGATGAAAAGTGACATAGAGCATTGTGATGACAAAGGTCATGGAGAACTGTGATGACCAGGGTCATGTAGCATTGTGATGACACGTTCATGGAACATTGTGATGACAAGAATTCTGGAGCATTGTGATGACAAGGGCCATGGAGCATTGGGATGCCACGGTCATGGAACATTGTGATGACAAAATTCTGGAGCTTTGTGAGGAAAAAGGCATGGAGCATTGTGATTATAGGGGACATGGAGCATTTTGATGACATGGGCAGGGAACACTGTGATGACAGGTGTTATGGAGCAATGGGATGACAAGTGTCATGGAGCACTGTGATGAGAGGGGCCTTGGAGAATTGTGATGACAGGCGTCATGAGGCATTGAGATGGCAGTGGTCATGGAGCATTATGATGAAAGGTGTTATGGAGCACTGTGATTACAGGGGCCATGGAGCATTGTGAATACAAAGGCCATGGAGCATTGAGATGACAGTGGTCATGGAGCATTGTGATGAAAGTGGTAATGGATCATTGTGATGCCAAGTGTCCTGGGACCCTGTGATGACATGGTTCATGGAGCATTGTGATGACAATGGTCATGGCGAATTGTGATGACAATGTCATGGGGCATTGTGATGGCAGTGGTCATCTAGAAATGTGATTAAAGTTATTATGGAGCACAGTAATGAGAGGGGCCATGGAGCATTGTGATGACAAGTCTCATGGAGCATTGTGATGACAGGTGTCATGGAGCATCGTGATGACAAATGCCATTGAGAATTGTGATCAGAGGTGACATTGGGCATTGTGATGAAAGGGGTCATGGAGTACTGGGAGTACAGGGGCCATGGAGCCTTGTGATAACAAGTGACATGGAGAATAGTGATGACAGGCATCATAGAGCATTGTGATGACAAGTGCCATTTAGCATTTTGATGACAGGGGTCATCAGGCATTGTGTTGACGGGGGTCACGGAGCATTGTGATGACAAAGGCCATAGATCATTGTGATGAGAGGGGTCATGGAGCATTGTGATGACATGGGCCATGGAGCATTGTGAGGACAAGATTCATGGAGCATTGTGATGACACGGGCATGAAGCATGGTGATGACAACAGACCTGGAGCATTGTGATGACAAGGGCATGGAGCATTGTGATTACAGGAGACTTGGGTCATTGTGATGAAATTGGCAGGGATCATTGTGATTAGAGGGATCATGGAGCATTGTGATGACAAGTGTCATGCAATATTGTGCTGACACAGATCATGGAGCATTTTGATGAGAGTGGCCTTGGAGCACAGTGATGAGAGACGTCATGGGGCATTATGGTGACAGTGGTCAAGGAGCATTGTGATGAAAGTGTTCATGGAGCAACGCGATTATCGGGACAATGGAGCATTGTGAATACAAAGGCCATGGAACATTGAGATAACAGAGTTCATGGAGCATTGTGATGACAAGGGTCTTGGGAGCTACTGATGACACGTTTCATACAGCATTGAGATGACAAGGGCCAAGGCGAATTGTGATGACACGTGTCATGGGGCATTGTGATGACATTGGTCATCTTGCATTGTGATGAGAGTGGTCATGTAGAATTTTGATTAAAGGTATCATGGAGCACTGTGATGACAAAGGCCAAGGAACATTGTGATGACAAGAGTATGGAGCATTGTGATTACAGGGACCATGGAGCATTGTGATGACAACGGCATGGAGCACTGTGATGACATTGGTCATTGAGCATTGTGATTACAAAGACCATGAGGCATTGTGATGACAGGGGCCTTGGAGCATTGTGATGACAATGGTCATCAAGCATTGTGATGACAGGGGTCATAGAGCATTGTGATGAGAAAGACCATGGAGCATGGTGATGACAGAGGCCATGGAACATTGTGATGACCAGGCCATGTACCATTGTGATGACAAGGGCAGGGAACCTTGTGGTGACCGGGGTCATGGAGCATTTTGATGACAACTTTCATGGAACCTTGTGATGACAGGGGTCATGGAGCATTGTGATGACAGCGGTCACAGAGAATTGGGATGAAACGTATCATGCAGCATTGTGATGACAACGGTCAGGGATCATTTTGATGACAGGGGTCATGGAATATTCTGATAACAAGTTTCATCAAGCATTTTGATGACAGGGGTCATGGAGCATTGTGTTGACACGGGCATGGAGCATGGTAATGATAGGATATCTGGAGCATTGTGATGAAAAGGGGATGGAGCATTTTGATGACAGGGTCCAAGGAGCATTGTGCTGACAATGGCATGGAGCATTGTGATGAAAGGTGACAAGTAGCATTGTGATGATATGGGCAGAGAACTTTGTGATGACAGGGGTCATGGAGCATTATGATGAAAAGTGTCATGGAACATTGTACTGACAGGGATCATGGAGCTTTTTGGTAAGGGAGCCCTTGGAGATTGGTGGTGGCAGGCGTCATGGGGCATTGTGATGACAGCGGTCTTGGAGCATTGTGATGAAAGGGGTCATGGAGCACTGTGATTACAGGGGCCATGGAGCATTGTGAATACAAAGGCTATGGAGCATTGAGATGACAGGCTTCATGGAGCATTGTGATGAAAGTGATCATGGATCATTGTGATGACAAGTGTCCTGAAACCTTGTGATGACACGGTTCATGGAGCATTGTTATGACAAGGACCATGGCGAATTGTGATGACATCTGAAATGTGGCATTGTGATGACAGTGGTCATGTAGAATTGTGATGAAAGGTATCAAGGAGCACTGTGATGACAGGGGCCATGGAACATTGTGATGACAAAGGCCATGGAGCATTGTGATGACAAGTGTCATGGGACATTTTGATGACATTGGCATGGAACATTATGATGACAAGAGTTCTGGAGAATTTTGATGACAAGGGCATGGAGCATTGTGATGACAGGGCCCATGGAGCATTGTGACGAAGAGGGCAGGGAACATTGTGATGACTGGGTTCATGGAGCCTTGTGATGAAAGGGGCCATGGAGCACTGAGATGACAGGCGTCTTGAGGTATGGTGATGACAGTGGTCATGGAGCATTGTGATGAAAGAGATCATGGAGCAATATGATAAGAGGGGACATGGAGCATTGTGATGACAGGTGTATTGGAGCATTGTGATGAAAATATTAATGGATCATTGTGATGACATGTGTCCTGGAACACTGTGATGACACGGTTCATCGAGTATTGTGATGACAAGGGTCATAGCGAATTGTGATAACAGGTGTCATGGGGCAATGTGATGACATTGATCATCTAGGAATTGTGATGGAAGGTATCATGGAGCACTGTGATGACTGGGGGCATGAAGCATTGTTATGAAAATTGTCCTGGATTATTGGGATGACAGCAGTCATGGAGAATTGGGATGACAGGGATTATGCAGCATTGTGTTGACATGGGTATGGACTATTGTGATGACAATGGTCATGGAGCAATGTGATGAAAGTTTTCATGGAATATCGTGATGAAAAGTGCCTGGGAGCATTGTGACGATAAAGGCCATGGAGCATTGTGATGACAAGTGTCATGGAGCATTGTAATGAAAGCTTTCATTGTGCACTGTGATGACAAGGGGGATGGAGTATTGTGATGAAACTGGTCCTGGAACATTGTGATAACAAAAGCCATGGAGCATTGTGATGACAGGCATCATGGAGAATTGTGAAGAAAGGGGCCATGGGGAATTGTAATGACAATAGAGAAATGTGATGAAAATGGTCAGCGAGCATAGTGATTAAAGTGGTCATTGAGAATTGTGATGAAAAGTGACATAGAGCATTGTGATGACAAAGGTCATGGAGAACTGTGATGACCAGGGTCATGTAGCATTGTGATGACACGTTCATGGAACATTGTGATGACAAGAATTCTGGAGCATTGTGATGACAAGGGCCATGGAGCATTGGGATGCCACGGTCATGGAACATTGTGATGACAAAATTCTGGAGCTTTGTGAGGAAAAAGGCATGGAGCATTGTGATTATAGGGGACATGGAGCATTTTGATGACATGGGCAGGGAACACTGTGATGACAGGTGTTATGGAGCAATGGGATGACAAGTGTCATGGAGCACTGTGATGAGAGGGGCCTTGGAGAATTGTGATGACAGGCGTCATGAGGCATTGAGATGGCAGTGGTCATGGAGCATTATGATGAAAGGTGTTATGGAGCACTGTGATTACAGGGGCCATGGAGCATTGTGAATACAAAGGCCATGGAGCATTGAGATGACAGTGGTCATGGAGCATTGTGATGAAAGTGGTAATGGATCATTGTGATGCCAAGTGTCCTGGGACCCTGTGATGACATGGTTCATGGAGCATTGTGATGACAATGGTCATGGCGAATTGTGATGACAATGTCATGGGGCATTGTGATGGCAGTGGTCATCTAGAAATGTGATTAAAGTTATTATGGAGCACAGTAATGAGAGGGGCCATGGAGCATTGTGATGACAAGTCTCATGGAGCATTGTGATGACAGGTGTCATGGAGCATCGTGATGACAAATGCCATTGAGAATTGTGATCAGAGGTGACATTGGGCATTGTGATGAAAGGGGTCATGGAGTACTGGGAGTACAGGGGCCATGGAGCCTTGTGATAACAAGTGACATGGAGAATAGTGATGACAGGCATCATAGAGCATTGTGATGACAAGTGCCATTTAGCATTTTGATGACAGGGGTCATCAGGCATTGTGTTGACGGGGGTCACGGAGCATTGTGATGACAAAGGCCATAGATCATTGTGATGAGAGGGGTCATGGAGCATTGTGATGACATGGGCCATGGAGCATTGTGAGGACAAGATTCATGGAGCATTGTGATGACACGGGCATGAAGCATGGTGATGACAACAGACCTGGAGCATTGTGATGACAAGGGCATGGAGCATTGTGATTACAGGAGACTTGGGTCATTGTGATGAAATTGGCAGGGATCATTGTGATTAGAGGGATCATGGAGCATTGTGATGACAAGTGTCATGCAATATTGTGCTGACACAGATCATGGAGCATTTTGATGAGAGTGGCCTTGGAGCACAGTGATGAGAGATGTCATGGGGCATTATGGTGACAGTGGTCAAGGAGCATTGTGATGAAAGTGTTCATGGAGCAACGCGATTATCGGGACAATGGAGCATTGTGAATACAAAGGCCATGGAACATTGAGATAACAGAGTTCATGGAGCATTGTGATGACAAGGGTCTTGGGAGCTACTGATGACACGTTTCAGACAGCATTGAGATGACAAGGGCCAAGGCGAATTGTGATGACACGTGTCATGGGGCATTGTGATGACATTGGTCATCTTGCATTGTGATGAGAGTGGTCATGTAGAATTTTGATTAAAGGTATCATGGAGCACTGTGATGACAAAGGCCAAGGAACATTGTGATGACAAGTGTCATTCAGCAATGTGATGACACGGGAATGGAGCATTATGATGACAAGTGTTCTGGAGCATTGTGATGACAAGGGTATGGAGCATTGTGATTACAGGGACCATGGAGCATTGTGATGACAACGGCATGGAGCACTGTGATGACATTGGTCATTGAGCATTGTGATTACAAAGACCATGAGGCATTGTGATGACAGGGGCCTGGGAGCATTGTGATGACAATGGTCATGAAGCATTGTGATGACAGGGGTCATAGAGCATTGTGATGAGAAAGACCATGGAGCATGGTGATGACAGAGGCCATGGAACATTGTGATGACCAGGCCATGTACCATTGTGATGACAAGGGCAGGGAACCTTGTGGTGACCGGGGTCATGGAGCATTTTGATGACAACTTTCATGGAACGTTGTGATGACAGGGGTCATGGAGCATTGTGATGAAAGTTGTCCTGGAGCATTGTGATGACAGCGGTCACAGAGAATTGGGATGAAAGGTATCATGCAGCATTGCGATGACAACTGTCAGGGATCATTTTGATGACAGGGGTCATGGAACATTCTGATAACAAGGTTCATAAAGCATTTTGATGACAGGGGTCATGGAGCATTGTGTTGACACGAGCATGGAGCATTGTAATGATAGGATATCTGGAGCATTGTGATGAAAAGGGGATGGAGCATTTTGATGACAGGGTCCAAGGAGAATTGTGCTGACAATGGCATGGAGCATTGTGATGAAAAGGGTACTGGAGCACTGTGAGGAAAGGAATCATGGATCATTGTGATGACAGGGGTCATGGAGCTTTGTGATGACAAGGGTCATGGAGCATTGTGATGACACGGTCAAGGAACATTGCGATGACAAGAATTCTGGAGCATTGTGATGAAAGGGCATGGTGCATTGTGATGAAAGGTGACAAGGAGCATTGTGACGATATGGGCAGAGAACTTTTTGATGACAGGGGTCATGGAGCATTGTGATAAAAAGTGTCATGGAACATTGTACTGACAGGGATCATGGAGCTTTTTGGTAAGAGAGGTCTTGGAGATTTGTGAAGGCAGGCGTCATGGGGCATTGTGATGACAGCGGTCTTGGAGCATTGGGATGAAAGGGGTCATGGAGCTCTGTGATTACAGGGGCCATGGAGCATTGTGAATACAAAGGCCATGGAGCATTGAGATGACAGGTTTCATGGAGCATTGTGATGAAAGTGATCATGGATCATTGTGATGACAAGTGTCCTGGAACCTTGTGATGACACAGTTCATGGAGCATTGTGATGACAAGGACCATGGCGAATTGTGGTATCATCTGTCATGGGGCATTGTGATGACAGTGGTCATGTAGAATTGTATTGAAAGGTAACATGGAGCACTCTGATGACAGGGGCCATGGAACATTGTGAAGACAAAGGCCATGGAGCATTGTGATGACAAGTGTCATGGGGCATTTTGATGACATTGGCATGGAGCATTATGATGACAAGAGTTCTGGAGCATTTTGATGACCAGGGCATGGAGTATTGTGATGAAAGTTGTCCTGGAGCATTGTGATGACAGCGGTCACAGAGGATTGGGATGAAAGGTATCATGCAGCATTGCGATGACAACGGTCAGGGGTCATTTTGATGACAGGGGTCATGGAACATTCTGATAACAAGTTTCATCAAGCATTTTGAGGACAGGGGTCAGGGAGCATTGTGATGACACGGTCAAGGAACATTGTGATGACAAGAAATCTGGAGCATTGTGATGAAAGGGCATGGAGCATTGTGATGAAAGGTGACAAGTAGCATTGTGATGATATGGGCAGAGAACTTTGTGATGACAGGGGTCATGGAGCATTGTGATTAAAAGTGTCATGGAACATTGTACTGACAGGGATCATGGAGCTTTTTGGTAAGGGAGCCCTTGGAGATTGGTGGTGGCAGGCGTCATGGGGCATTGTGATGACAGCGGTCTTGGAGCATTGTGATGAAAGGGGTCACGGAGCACTGTGATTACAGGGGCCATGGAGCCTTGTGAATACAAAGGCTATGGAGCATTGAGATGACAGGGTTCATGGAGCATTGTGATGAAAGTGATCATGGATCATTGTGACGACAAGTGTCCTGAAACCTTGTGATGACACGGTTCATGGAGCATTGTTATGACAAGGACCATGGCGAATTGTGATGACATCTGAAATGGGGCATTGTGATGACAGTGGTCATGTAGAATTGTGATGAAAGGTATCAAGGAGCACTGTGATGACAGGGGCCATGGAACATTGTGATGACAAAGGCCATGGAGCATTGTGATGACAAGTGTCATGGGACATTTTGATGACATTGGCATGGAACATTATGATGACAAGAGTTCTGGAGAATTTTGATGACAAGGGCATGGAGCATTGTGATGACAGGGCCCATGGAGCATTGTGACGAAGAGGGCAGGGAACATTGTGATGACTGGGTTCATGGAGCCTTGTGATGAAAGGGGCCATGGAGCACTGAGATGACAGGCGTCTTGAGGTATGGTGATGACAGTGGTCATGGAGCATTGTGATGAAAGAGATCATGGAGCAATATGATAAGAGGGGACATGGAGCATTGTGATGACAGGTGTATTGGAGCATTGTGATGAAAATATGAATGGATCATTGTGATGACATGTGTCCTGGAACACTGTGATGACACGGTTCATCGAGTATTGTGATGACAAGGGTCATAGCGAATTGTGATAACAGGTGTCATGGGGCATTGTGATGACATTGATCATCTAGGAATTGTGATGAAAGGTATCATGGAGCACTGTGATGACTGGGGGCATGAAGCATTGTTATGAAAATTGTCCTGGATTATTGTGATGACAGCAGTCATGGAGAATTGGGATGACAGGGATTATGCAGCATTGTGTTGACATGGGTATGGACTATTGTGATGACAATGGTCATGGAGCAATGTGATGAAAGTTTTCATGGAATATCGTGATGAAAAGTGCCTGGGAGCATTGTGACGATAAAGGCCATGGAGCATTGTGATGACAAGTGTCATGGAGCATTGTAATGAAAGCTTTCATTGTGCACTGTGATGACAAGGGGGATGGAGTATTGTGATGAAACTGGTCCTGGAACATTGTGATAACAAAAGCCATGGAGCATTGTGATGACAGGCATCATGGAGAATTGTGAAGAAAGGGGCCATGGGGAATTGTAATGACAATAGAGAAATGTGATGAAAATGGTCAGCGAGCATAGTGATTAAAGTGGTCATTGAGAATTGTGATGAAAAGTGACATAGAGCATTGTGATGACAAAGGTCATGGAGAACTGTGATGACCAGGGTCATGTAGCATTGTGATGACACGTTCATGGAACATTGTGATGACAAGAATTCTGGAGCATTGTGATGACAAGGGCCATGGAGCATTGTGATGCCACGGTCATGGAACATTGTGATGACAAAATTCTGGAGCTTTGTGAGGAAAAAGGCATGGAGCATTGTGATTATAGGGGACATGGAGCATTTTGATGACATGGGCAGGGAACACTGTGATGACAGGTGTTATGGAGCAATGGGATGACAAGTGTCATGGAGCACTGTGATGAGAGGGGCCTTGGAGAATTGTGATGACAGGCGTCATGAGGCATTGAGATGGCAGTGGTCATGGAGCATTATGATGAAAGGTGTTATGGAGCACTGTGATTACAGGGGCCATGGAGCATTGTGAATACAAAGGCCATGGAGCATTGAGATGACAGTGGTCATGGAGCATTGTGATGAAAGTGGTAATGGATCATTGTGAGGACAAGTGTCCTGGGACCCTGTGATGACATGGTTCATGGAGCATTGTGATGACAATGGTCATGGCGAATTGTGATGACAATGTCATGGGGCATTGTGATGGCAGTGGTCATCTAGAAATGTGATTAAAGTTATTATGGAGCACAGGAATGAGAGGGGCCATGGAGCATTGTGATGACAAGTCTCATGGAGCATTGTGATGACAGGTGTCATGGAGCATCGTGATGACAAATGCCATTGAGAATTGTGATCAGAGGTGACATTGGGCATTGTGATGAAAGGGGTCATGGAGTACTGGGAGTACAGGGGCCATGGAGCCTTGTGATAACAAGTGACATGGAGAATAGTGATGACAGGCATCATAGAGCATTGTGATGACAAGTGCCATTTAGCATTTTGATGACAGGGGTCATCAGGCATTGTGTTGACGGGGGTCACGGAGCATTGTGATGACAAAGGCCATAGAGCATTGTGATGAGAGGGGTCATGGAGCATTGTGATGACATGGGCCATGGAGCATTGTGAAGACAAGATTCATGGAGCATTGTGATGACACGGGCATGAAGCATGGTGATGACAACAGACCTGGAGCATTGTGATGACAAGGGCATGGAGCATTGTGATTACAGGAGACTTGGGTCATTGTGATGAAATTGGCAGGGATCATTGTGATTAGTGGGATCATGGAGCATTGTGATGACAAGTTTCATGCAATATTGTGCTGACACAGATCATGGAGCATTTTGATGAGAGTGGCCTTGGAGCACAGTGATGAGAGACGTCATGGGGCATTATGGTGACAGTGGTCAAGGAGCATTGTGATGAAAGTGTTCATGGAGCAACGCGATTATCGGGACAATGGAGCATTGTGAATACAAAGGCCATGGAACATTGAGATAACAGAGTTCATGGAGCATTGTGATGACAAGGGTCTTGGGAGCTACTGATGACACGTTTCAGACAGCATTGAGATGACAAGGGCCAAGGCGAATTGTGATGACACGTGTCATGGGGCATTGTGATGACATTGGTCATCTTGCATTGTGATGAGAGTGGTCATGTAGAATTTTGATTAAAGGTATCATGGAGCACTGTGATGACAAAGGCCAAGGAACATTGTGATGACAAGTGTCATTCAGCAATGTGATGACACGGGAATGGAGCATTATGATGACAAGTGTTCTGGAGCATTGTGATGACAAGGGTATGGAGCATTGTGATTACAGGGACCATGGAGCATTGTGATGACAACGGCATGGAGCACTGTGATGACATTGGTCATTGAGCATTGTGATTACAAAGACCATGAGGCATTGTGATGACAGGGGCCTGGGAGCATTGTGATGACAATGGTCATGAAGCATTGTGATGACAGGGGTCATAGAGCATTGTGATGAGAAAGACCATGGAGCATGGTGATGACAGAGGCCATGGAACATTGTGATGACCAGGCCATGTACCATTGTGATGACAAGGGCAGGGAACCTTGTGGTGACCGGGGTCATGGAGCATTTTGATGACAACTTTCATGGAACGTTGTGATGACAGGGGTCATGGAGCATTGTGATGAAAGTTGTCCTGGAGCATTGTGATGACAGCGGTCACAGAGAATTGGGATGAAAGGTATCATGCAGCATTGCGATGACAACTGTCAGGGATCATTTTGATGACAGGGGTCATGGAACATTCTGATAACAAGGTTCATAAAGCATTTTGATGACAGGGGTCATGGAGCATTGTGTTGACACGAGCATGGAGCATTGTAATGATAGGATATCTGGAGCATTGTGATGAAAAGTGGATGGAGCATTTTGATGACAGGGTCCAAGGAGAATTGTGCTGACAATGGCATGGAGCATTGTGATGAAAAGGGTACTGGAGCACTGTGAGGAAAGGAATCATGGATCATTGTGATGCCAGGGGTCATGGAGCTTTGTGATGACACGGGTCATGGAGCATTGTGATGACACGGTCAAGGAACATTGCGATGACAAGAATTCTGGAGCATTGTGATGAAAGGGCATGGTGCATTGTGATGAAAGGTGACAAGGAGCATTGTGACGATATGGGCAGAGAACTTTTTGATGACAGGGGTCATGGAGCATTGTGATAAAAAGTGTCATGGAACATTGTACTGACAGGGATCATGGAGCTTTTTGGTAAGAGAGGTCTTGGAGATTTGTGAAGGCAGGCGTCATGGGGCATTGTGATGACAGCGGTCTTGGAGCATTGGGATGAAAGGGGTCATGGAGCTCTGTGATTACAGGGTCCATGGAGCATTGTGAATACAAAGGCCATGGAGCATTGAGATGACAGGGTTCATGGAGCATTGTGATGAAAGTGATCATGGATCATTGTGATGACAAGTGTCCTGGAACCTTGTGATGACACAGTTCATGGAGCATTGTGATGACAAGGACCATGGCGAATTGTGGTATCATCTGTCATGGGGCATTGTGATGACAGTGGTCATGTAGAATTGTATTGAAAGGTAACATGGAGCACTCTGATGACAGGGGCCATGGAACATTGTGAAGACAAAGGCCATGGAGCATTGTGATGACAAGTGTCATGGGGCATTTTGATGACATTGGCATGGAGCATTATGATGACAAGAGTTCTGGAGCATTTTGATGACCAGGGCATGGAGTATTGTGATGAAAGTTGTCCTGGAGCATTGTGATGACAGCGGTCACAGAGGATTGGGATGAAAGGTATCATGCAGCATTGCGATGACAACGGTCAGGGGTCATTTTGATGACAGGGGTCATGGAACATTCTGATAACAAGTTTCATCAAGCATTTTGAGGACAGGGGTCAGGGAGCATTGTGATGACACGGTCAAGGAACATTGTGATGACAAGAAATCTGGAGCATTGTGATGAAAGGGCATGGAGCATTGTGATGAAAGGTGACAAGTAGCATTGTGATGATATGGGCAGAGAACTTTGTGATGATAGGGGTCATGGAGCATTGTGATGAAAAGTGTCATGGAACATTATACTGACAGGGATCATGGAGCTTTTTGGTAAGGGAGCCCTTGGAGATTGGTGGTGGCAGGCGTCATGGGGCATTGTGATGACAGCGGTCTTGGAGCATTGTGATGAAAGGGGTCACGGAGCACTGTGATTACAGGGGCCATGGAGCATTGTGAATACAAAGGCTATGGAGCATTGAGATGACAGGGTTCATGGAGCATTGTGATGAAAGTGATCATGGATCATTGTGACGACAAGTGTCCTGAAACCTTGTGATGACACGGTTCATGGAGCATTGTTATGACAAGGACCATGGCGAATTGTGATGACATCTGAAATGGGGCATTGTGATGACAGTGGTCATGTAGAATTGTGATGAAAGGTATCAAGGAGCACTGTGATGACAGGGGCCATGGAACATTGTGATGACAAAGGCCATGGAGCATTGTGATGACAAGTGTCATGGGACATTTTGATGACATTGGCATGGAACATTATGATGACAAGAGTTCTGGAGAATTTTGATGACAAGGGCATGGAGCATTGTGATGACAGGGCCCATGGAGCATTGTGACGAAGAGGGCAGGGAACATTGTGATGACTGGGTTCATGGAGCCTTGTGATGAAAGGGGCCATGGAGCACTGAGATGACAGGCGTCTTGAGGTATGGTGATGACAGTGGTCATGGAGCATTGTGATGAAAGAGATCATGGAGCAATATGATAAGAGGGGACATGGAGCATTGTGATGACAGGTGTATTGGAGCATTGTGATGAAAATATTAATGGATCATTGTGATGACATGTGTCCTGGAACACTGTGATGACACGGTTCATCGAGTATTGTGATGACAAGGGTCATAGCGAATTGTGATAACAGGTGTCATGGGGCATTGTGATGACATTGGTCATCTTGCATTGTGATGAGAGTGGTCATGGAGAATTTTGATTAAAGGTATCATGGAGCACTGTGATGACAAAGGCCAAGGAACATTGTGATGACAAGTGTCATTCAGCAATGTGATGACACGGGAATGGAGCATTATGATGACAAGTGTTCTGGAGCATTGTGATGACAAGGGTATGGAGCATTGTGATGACAGGTGTCATGGAGCATCGTGATGACAAATGCCATTGAGAATTGTGATCAGAGGTGACATTGGGCATTGTGATGAAAGGGGTCATGGAGTACTGGGAGTACAGGGGCCATGGAGCCTTGTGATAACAAGTGACATGGAGAATAGTGATGACAGGCATCATAGAGCATTGTGATGACAAGTGCCATTTAGCATTTTGATGACAGGGGTCATCAGGCACTGTGTTGACGGGGGTCCCGGAGCATTGTGATGACAACGGCATGGAGCACTGTGATGACATTGGTCATTGAGCATTGTGATTACAAAGACCATGAGGCATTGTGATGACAGGGGCCTTGGAGCATTGTGATGACAATGGTCATCAAGCATTGTGATGACAGGGGTCATAGAGCATTTTGATGAGAAAAACCATGGAGCATGGTGATGACAGAGGCCATGGAACATTGTGATGACCAGGCCATGTACCATTGTGATGACAAGGGCAGGGAACCTTGTGGTGACCGGGGTCATGGAGCATTTTGATGACAACTTTCATGGAACGTTGTGATGACAGGGGTCATGGAGCATTGTGATGAAAGTTGTCCTGGAGCATTGTGATGTCAGCGGTCACAGAGAATTGGGATGAAAGGTATCATGCAGCATTGTGATGACAACGGTCAGTGATCATTTTGATGACAGGGGTCATGGAACATTCTGATAACAAGTTTCATCAAGCATTTTGATGACAGGGGTCATGGAGCATTGTGTTGACACGGGCATGGAGCATTGTAATCATAGGATATCTGGAGCATTGTGATGAAAAGGGGATGGAGCATTTTGATGACAGTGTCCAAGTAGCATTGTGCTGACAATGGCATGGAGCATTGTGATGAAAAGGGTATTGGAGCACTGTGGGGAAAGGAATCATGGATCATTGTGATGCCATGGGTCATGGAGCGTTGTGATGACACGGGTCATGGAGCATTGTGATGACACGGCCAAGGAATATTGTGATGACAAGAAATCTGGAGCATTGTGATGAAAGGGCGTGGAGCATTGTGATGAAAGGTGACAAGTAGCATTGTGATGATATGGGCAGAGAACTTTGTGATGACAGGGGTCATGTAGCATTGTGATGAAAAGTGTCATGGAACATTGTACTGACAGGGATCATGGAGCTTTTTGGTAAGGGAGCCCTTGGAGATTGGTGGTGGCAGGCGTCATGGGGCATTGTGATGACAGCGGTCTTGGAGCATTGTGATGAAAGGGGTCATGGAGCACTGTGATTACAGGGGCCATGGAGCATTGTGAATACAAAGGCTATGGACCATTGAGATGACAGGGTTCATGGAGCATTGTGATGAAAGTGATCATGGATCATTGTGATGACAAGTGTCCTGAAACCTTGTGATGACACGGTTCATGGAGCATTGTTATGACAAGGACCATGGCGAATTGTGATGACATCTGAAATGGGGCATTGTGATGACAGTGGTCATGTAGAATTGTGATGAAAGGTATCAAGGAGCACTGTGATGACAGGGGCCATGGAACATTGTGATGACAAAGGCCATGGAGCATTGTGATGACAAGTGTCATGGGACATTTTGATGACATTGGCATGGAACATTATGATGACAAGAGTTCTGGAGAATTTTGATGACAAGGGCATGGAGCATTGTGATGACAGGGCCCATGGAGCATTGTGACGAAGAGGGCAGGGAACATTGTGATGACTGGGTTCATGGAGCCTTGTGATGAAAGGGGCCATGGAGCACTGAGATGACAGGCGTCTTGAGGTATGGTGATGACAGTGGTCATGGAGCATTGTGATGAAAGAGATCATGGAGCAATATGATAAGAGGGGACATGGAGCATTGTGATCACAGGTGTATTGGAGCATTGTGATGAAAATATTAATGGATCATTGTGATGACATGTGTCCTGGAACACTGTGATGACACGGTTCATCGAGTATTGTGATGACAAGGGTCATAGCGAATTGTGATAACAGGTGTCATGGGGCATTGTGATGACATTGGTCATCTTGCATTGTGATGAGAGTGGTCATGTAGAATTTTGATTAAAGGTATCATGGAGCACTGTGATGACAAAGGCCAAGGAACATTGTGATGACAAGTGTCATTCAGCAATGTGATGACACGGGAATGGAGCATTATGATGACAAGTGTTCTGGAGCATTGTGATGACAAGGGTATGGAGCATTGTGATTACAGGGACCATGGAGCATTGTGATGACAATGGCATGGAGCACTGTGATGACATTGGTCATTGAGCATTGTGATTACAAAGACCATGAGGCATTGTGATGACAGGGGCCTGGGAGCATTGTGATGACAATGGTCATCAAGCATTGTGATGACAGGGGTCATAGAGCATTGTGATGAGAAAGACCATGGAGCATGGTGATGACAGAGGCCATGGAACATTGTGATGACCAGGCCATGTACCATTGTGATGACAAGGGCAGGGAACCTTGTGGTGACCGGGGTCATGGAGCATTTTGATGACAACTTTCATGGAACGTTGTGATGACAGGGGTCATGGAGCATTGTGATGACAGCGGTCACAGAGAATTGGGATGAAACGTATCATGCAGCATTGTGATGACAACGGTCAGGGATCATTTTGATGACAGGGGTCATGGAATATTCTGATAACAAGTTTCATCAAGCATTTTGATGACAGGGGTCATGGAGCATTGTGTTGACACGGGCATGGAGCATGGTAATGATAGGATATCTGGAGCATTGTGATGAAAAGGGGATGGAGCATTTTGATGACAGGGTCCAAGGAGCATTGTGCTGACAATGGCATGGAGCATTGTGATGAAAGGTGACAAGTAGCATTGTGATGATATGGGCAGAGAACTTTGTGATGACAGGGGTCATGGAGCATTGTGATGAAAAGTGTCAGGGAACATTGTACTGACAGGGATCATGGAGCTTTTTGGTAAGGGAGCCCTTGGAGATTGGTGGTGGCAGGCGTCATGGGGCATTGTGATGACAGCGGTCTTGGAGCATTGTGATGAAAGGGGTCATGGAGCACTGTGATTACAGGGGCCATGGAGCATTGTGAATACAAAGGCTATGGAGCATTGAGATTACAGGGTTCATGGAGCATTGTGATGAAAGTGATCATGGATCATTGTGATGAAAAGTGTCCTGAATCCTTGTGATGACACGGTTCATGGAGCATTGTTATGACAAGGACCATGGCGAATTGTGATGACATCTGAAATGGGGCATTGTGATGACAGTGGTCACGTAGAATTGTGATGAAAGGTATCAAGGAGCACTGTGGTGACAGGGGCCATGGAACATTTTGATGACAAAGGCCATGGAGCATTGTGAAGACAAGTGTCATGGGACATTTTGATGACATTGGCATGGAACATTATGATGACAAGAGTTCTGGAGAATTTTGATGACAAGGGCATGGAGCATTGTGATGACAGGGCCCATGGAGCATTGTGACGAAGAGGGCAGGGAACATTGTGATGACTGGGTTCATGGAGCCTTGTGATGAAAGGGGCCATGGAGCACTGAGATGACAGGCGTCTTGAGGTATGGTGATGACAATGGTCATGGAGCATTGTGATGAAAGAGATCATGGAGCAATATGATAAGAGGGGACATGGAGCATTGTGATGACAGGTGTATTGGAGCATTGTGATGAAAATATTAATGGATCATTGTGATGACATGTGTCCTGGAACACTGTGATGACATGGTTCATCGAGTATTGTGATGACAAGGGTCATAGCGAATTGTGATAACAGGTGTCATGGGGCATTGTGATGACATTGATCATCTAGGAATTGTGATGGAAGGTATCATGGAGCACTGTGATGACTGGGGGCATGAAGCATTGTTATGAAAATTGTCCTGGATTATTGTGATGACAGCAGTCATGGAGAATTGGGATGACAGGGATTATGCAGCATTGTGTTGACATGGGTATGGACTATTGTGATGACAATGGTCATGGAGCAATGTGATGAAAGTTTTCATGGAATATCGTGATGAAAAGTGCCTGGGAGCATTGTGACGATAAAGGCCATGGAGCATTGTGATGACAAGTGTCATGGAGCATTGTAATGAAAGCTTTCATTGTGCACTGTGATGACAAGGGGGATGGAGTATTGTGATGAAACTGGTCCTGGAACATTGTGATAACAAAAGCCATGGAGCATTGTGATGACAGGCATCATGGAGAATTGTGAAGAAAGGGGCCATGGGGAATTGTAATGACAATAGAGAAATGTGATGAAAATGGTCAGCGAGCATAGTGATTAAAGTGGTCATTGAGAATTGTGATGAAAAGTGACATAGAGCATTGTGATGACAAAGGTCATGGAGAACTGTGATGACCAGGGTCATGTAGCATTGTGATGACACGTTCATGGAACATTGTGATGACAAGAATTCTGGAGCATTGTGATGACAAGGGCCATGGAGCATTGTGATGCCACGGTCATGGAACATTGTGATGACAAAATTCTGGAGCTTTGTGAGGAAAAAGGCATGGAGCATTGTGATTATAGGGGACATGGAGCATTTTGATGACATGGGCAGGGAACACTGTGATGACAGGTGTTATGGAGCAATGGGATGACAAGTGTCATGGAGCACTGTGATGAGAGGGGCCTTGGAGAATTGTGATGACAGGCGACATGAGGCATTGAGATGGCAGTGGTCATGGAGCATTATGATGAAAGGTGTTATGGAGCACTGTGATTACAGGGGCCATGGAGCATTGTGAATACAAAGGCCATGGAGCATTGAGATGACAGTGGTCATGGAGCATTGTGATGAAAGTGGTAATGGATCATTGTGAGGACAAGTGTCCTGGGACCCTGTGATGACATGGTTCATGGAGCATTGTGATGACAATGGTCATGGCGAATTGTGATGACAATGTCATGGGGCATTGTGATGGCAGTGGTCATCTAGAAATGTGATTAAAGTTATTATGGAGCACAGGAATGAGAGGGGCCATGGAGCATTGTGATGACAAGTCTCATGGAGCATTGTGATGACAGGTGTCACGGAGCATCGTGATGACAAATGCCATTGAGAATTGTGATCAGAGGTGACATTGGGCATTGTGATGAAAGGGGTCATGGAGTACTGGGAGTACAGGGGCCATGGAGACTTGTGATAACAAGTGACATGGAGAATAGTGATGACAGGCATCATAGAGCATTGTGATGACAAGTGCCATTTAGCATTTTGATGACAGGGGTCATCAGGCATTGTGTTGACGGGGGTCACGGAGCATTGTGATGACAAAGGCCATAGATCATTGTGATGAGAGGGGTCATGGAGCATTGTGATGACATGGGCCATGGAGCATTGTGAGGACAAGATTCATGGAGCATTGTGATGACACGGGCATGAAGCATGGTGATGACAACAGACCTGGAGCATTGTGATGACAAGGGCATGGAGCATTGTGATTACAGGAGACTTGGGTCATTGTGATGAAATTGGCAGGGATTATTGTGATTAGAGGGATCATGGAGCATTGTGATGACAAGTGTCATGCAATATTGTGCTGACACAGATCATGGAGCATTTTGATGAGAGTGGCCTTGGAGCACAGTGATGAGAGACGTCATGGGGCATTATGGTGACAGTGGTCAAGGAGCATTGTGATGAAAGTGTTCATGGAGCAACGCGATTATCGGGACAATGGAGCATTGTGAATACAAAGGCCATGGAACATTGAGATAACAGAGTTCATGCAGCATTGTGATGACAAGGGTCTTGGGAGCTACTGATGACACGTTTCATACAGCATTGAGATGACAAGGGCCAAGGCGAATTGTGATGACACGTGTCATGGGGCATTGTGATGACATTGGTCATCTTGCATTGTGATGAGAGTGGTCATGTAGAATTTTGATTAAAGGTATCATGGAGCACTGTGATGACAAAGGCCAAGGAACATTGTGATGACAAGTGTCATTCAGCAATGTGATGACACGGGAATGGAGCATTATGATGACAAGTGTTCTGGAGCATTGTGATGACAAGGGTATGGAGCATTGTGATTACAGGGACGATGGAGCATTGTGATGACAACGGCATGGAGCACTGTGATGACATTGGTCATTGAGCATTGTGATTACAAAGACCATGAGGCATTGTGATGACAGGGGCCTGGATGCATTGTGATGACAATGGTCATGAAGCATTGTGATGACAGGGCTCATAGAGCATTGTGATGAGAAAGACCATGGAGCATGGTGATGACAGAGGCCATGGAACATTGTGATGACCAGGCCATGTACCATTGTGATGACAAGGGCAGGGAACCTTGTGGTGACCGGGGTCATGGAGCATTTTGATGACAACTTTCATGGAACGTTGTGATGACAGGGGTCATGGAGCATTGTGATGAAAGTTGTCCTGGAGCATTGTGATGACAGCGGTCACAGAGAATTGGGATGAAAGGTATCATGCAGCATTGCGATGACAACGGTCAGGGATCATTTTGATGACAGGGGTCATGGAACATTCTGATAACAAGTTTCATCAAGCATTTTGATGACAGGGGTCATGGAGCATTGTGTTGACACGGGCATGGAGCATTGAAATGATAGGATATCTGGAGCATTGTGATGAAAAGGGGATGGAGCATTTTGATGACAGGGTCCAAGGAGAATTGTGCTGACAATGGCATGGAGCATTGTGATGAAAAGGGTACTGGAGCACTCTGAGGAAAGGAATCATGGATCATTGTGATGCCAGGGGTCATGGAGCTTTGTGATGACACGGGTCATGGAGCATTGTGATGACACGGTCAAGGAACATTGTGATGACAAGAAATCTGGAGCATTGTGATGAAAGGGCATGGAGCATTGTGATGAAAGGTGAGAAGTAGCATTGTGATGATATGGGCAGAGAACTTTGTGATGACAGGGGTCATGGAGCATTGTGATGAAAAGTGTCATGGAACATTGTACTGACAGGGATCATGGAGCTTTTTGGTAAGGGAGCCCTTGGAGATTGGTGTTGGCAGGCGTCATGGGGCATTGTGATGACAGCGGTCTTGGAGCATTGTGATGAAAGGGGTCACGGAGCACTGTGATTACAGGGGCCATGGAGCATTGTGAATACAAAGGCTATGGAGCATTGAGATGACAGGGTTCATGGAGCATTGTGATGAAACTGATCATGGATCATTGTGATGACAAGTGTCCTGAAACCTTGTGATGACACGGTTCATGGAGCATTGTTATGACAAGGACCATGGCGAATTGTGATGACATCTGAAATGGGGCATTGTGATGACAGTGGTCATGTAGAATTGTGATGAAAGGTATCAAGGAGCACTGTGATGACAGGGGCCATGGAACATTGTGATGACAAAGGCCATGGAGCATTGTGATGACAAGTGTCATGGGACATTTTGATGACATTGGCATGGAACATTATGATGACAAGAGTTCTGGAGAATTTTGATGACAAGGGCATGGAGCATTGTGATGACAGGGCCCATGGAGCATTGTGACGAAGAGGGCAGGGAACATTGTGATGACTGGGTTCATGGAGCCTTGTGATGAAAGGGGCCATGGAGCACTGAGATGACAGGCGTCTTGAGGTATGGTGATGACAGTGGTCATGGAGCATTGTGATGAAAGAGATCATGGAGCAATATGATAAGAGGGGACATGGAGCATTGTGATGACAGGTGTATTGGAGCATTGTGATGAAAATATTAATGGATCATTGTGATGACATGTGTCCTGGAACACTGTGATGACACGGTTCATCGAGTATTGTGATGACAAGGGTCATAGCGAATTGTGATAACAGGTGTCATGGGGCATTGTGATGACATTGATCATCTAGGAATTGTGACGGAAGGTATCATGGAGCACTGTGATGACTGGGGGCATGAAGCATTGTTATGAAAATTGTCCTGGATTATTGGGATGACAGCAGTCATGGAGAATTGGGATGACAGGGATTATGCAGCATTGTGTTGACATGGGTATGGACTATTGTGATGACAATGGTCATGGAGCAATGTGATGAAAGTTTTCATGGAATATCGTGATGAAAAGTGCCTGGGAGCATTGTGACGATAAAGGCCATGGAGCATTGTGATGACAAGTGTCATGGAGCATTGTAATGAAAGCTTTCATTGTGCACTGTGATGACAAGGGGGGTGGAGTATTGTGATGAAACTGGTCCTGGAACATTGTGATAACAAAAGCCATGGAGCATTGTGATGACAGGCATCATGGAGAATTGTGAAGAAAGGGGCCATGGGGAATTGTAATGACAATAGAGAAATGTGATGAAAATGGTCAGCGAGCATAGTGATTAAAGTGGTCATTGAGAATTGTGATGAAAAGTGACATAGAGCATTGTGATGACAAAGGTCATGGAGAACTGTGATGACCAGGGTCATGTAGCATTGTGATGACACGTTCATGGAACATTGTGATGAGAAGAATTCTGGAGCATTGTGATGACAAGGGCCATGGAGCATTGTGATGCCACGGTCATGGAACATTGTGATGACAAAATTCTGGAGCTTTGTGAGGAAAAAGGCATGGAGCATTGTGATTATAGGGGACATGGAGCATTTTGATGACATGGGCAGGGAACACTGTGATGACAGGTGTTATGGAGCAATGGGATGACAAGTGTCATGGAGCACTGTGATGAGAGGGGCCTTGGAGAATTGTGATGACAGGCGACATGAGGCATTGAGATGGCAGTGGTCATGGAGCATTATGATGAAAGGTGTTATGGAGCACTGTGATTACAGGGGCCATGGAGCATTGTGAATACAAAGGCCATGGAGCATTGAGATGACAGTGGTCATGGAGCATTGTGATGAAAGTGGTAATGGATCATTGTGAGGACAAGTGTCCTGGGACCCTGTGATGACATGGTTCATGGAGCATTGTGATGACAATGGTCATGGCGAATTGTGATGACAATGTCATGGGGCATTGTGATGGCAGTGGTCATCTAGAAATGTGATTAAAGTTATTATGGAGCACAGGAATGAGAGGGGCCATGGAGCATTGTGATGACAAGTCTCATGGAGCATTGTGATGACAGGTGTCACGGAGCATCGTGATGACAAATGCCATTGAGAATTGTGATCAGAGGTGACATTGGGCATTGTGATGAAAGGGGTCATGGAGTACTGGGAGTACAGGGGCCATGGAGCCTTGTGATAACAAGTGACATGGAGAATAGTGATGACAGGCATCATAGAGCATTGTGATGACAAGTGCCATTTAGCATTTTGATGACAGGGGTCATCAGGCATTGTGTTGACGGGGGTCACGGAGCATTGTGATGACAAAGGCCATAGATCATTGTGATGAGAGGGGTCATGGAGCATTGTGATGACATGGGCCATGGAGCATTGTGAGGACAAGATTCATGGAGCATTGTGATGACACGGGCATGAAGCATGGTGATGACAACAGACCTGGAGCATTGTGATGACAAGGGCATGGAGCATTGTGATTACAGGAGACTTGGGTCATTGTGATGAAATTGGCAGGGATCATTGTGATTAGAGGGATCATGGAGCATTGTGATGACAAGTGTCATGCAATATTGTGCTGACACAGATCATGGAGCATTTTGATGAGAGTGGCCTTGGAGCACAGTGATGAGAGACGTCATGGGGCATTATGGTGACAGTGGTCAAGGAGCATTGTGATGAAAGTGTTCATGGAGCAACGCGATTATCGGGACAATGGAGCATTGTGAATACAAAGGCCATGGAACATTGAGATAACAGAGTTCATGCAGCATTGTGATGACAAGGGTCTTGGGAGCTACTGATGACACGTTTCATACAGCATTGAGATGACAAGGGCCAAGGCGAATTGTGATGACACGTGTCATGGGGCATTGTGATGACATTGGTCATCTTGCATTGTGATGAGAGTGGTCATGTAGAATTTTGATTAAAGGTATCATGGAGCACTGTGATGACAAAGGCCAAGGAACATTGTGATGACAAGTGTCATTCAGCAATGTGATGACACGGGAATGGAGCATTATGATGACAAGTGTTCTGGAGCATTGTGATGACAAGGGTATGGAGCATTGTGATTACAGGGACCATGGAGCATTGTGATGACAACGGCATGGAGCACTGTGATGACATTGGTCATTGAGCATTGTGATTACAAAGACCATGAGGCATTGTGATGACAGGGGCCTGGGAGCATTGTGATGACAATGGTCATGAAGCATTGTGATGACAGGGGTCATAGAGCATTGTGATGAGAAAGACCATGGAGCATGGTGATGACAGAGGCCATGGAACATTGTGATGACCAGGCCATGTACCATTGTGATGACAAGGGCAGGGAACCTTGTGGTGACCGGGGTCATGGAGCATTTTGATGACAACTTTCATGGAACGTTGTGATGACAGGGGTCATGGAGCATTGTGATGAAAGTTGTCCTGGAGCATTGTGATGACAGCGGTCACAGAGAATTGGGATGAAAGGTATCATGCAGCATTGCGATGACAACGGTCAGGGATCATTTTGATGACAGGGGTCATGGAACATTCTGATAACAAGTTTCATCAAGCATTTTGATGACAGGGGTCATGGAGCATTGTGTTGACACGGGCATGGAGCATTGAAATGATAGGATATCTGGAGCATTGTGATGAAAAGGGGATGGAGCATTTTGATGACAGGGTCCAAGGAGAATTGTGCTGACAATGGCATGGAGCATTGTGATGAAAAGGGTACTGGAGCACTCTGAGGAAAGGAATCATGGATCATTGTGATGCCAGGGGTCATGGAGCTTTGTGATGACACGGGTCATGGAGCATTGTGATGACACGGTCAAGGAACATTGTGATGACAAGAAATCTGGAGCATTGTGATGAAAGGGCATGGAGCATTGTGATGAAAGGTGACAAGTAGCATTGTGATGATATGGGCAGAGAACTTTGTGATGACAGGGGTCATGGAGCATTGTGATGAAAAGTGTCATGGAACATTGTACTGACAGGGATCATGGAGCTTTTTGGTAAGGGAGCCCTTGGAGATTGGTGGTGGCAGGCGTCATGGGGCATTGTGATGACAGCGGTCTTGGAGCATTGTGATGAAAGGGGTCACGGAGCACTGTGATTACAGGGGCCATGGAGCATTGTGAATACAAAGGCTATGGAGCATTGAGATGACAGGGTTCATGGAGCATTGTGATGAAACTGATCATGGATCATTGTGATGACAAGTGTCCTGAAACCTTGTGATGACACGGTTCATGGAGCATTGTTATGACAAGGACCATGGCGAATTGTGATGACATCTGAAATGGGGCATTGTGATGACAGTGGTCATGTAGAATTGTGATGAAAGGTATCAAGGAGCACTGTGATGACAGGGGCCATGGAACATTGTGATGACAAAGGCCATGGAGCATTGTGATGACAAGTGTCATGGGACATTTTGATGACATTGGCATGGAACATTATGATGACAAGAGTTCTGGAGAATTTTGATGACAAGGGCATGGAGCATTGTGATGACAGGGCCCATGGAGCATTGTGACGAAGAGGGCAGGGAACATTGTGATGACTGGGTTCATGGAGCCTTGTGATGAAAGGGGCCATGGAGCACTGAGATGACAGGCGTCTTGAGGTATGGTGATGACAGTGGTCATGGAGCATTGTGATGAAAGAGATCATGGAGCAATATGATAAGAGGGGACATGGAGCATTGTGATGACAGGTGTATTGGAGCATTGTGATGAAAATATTAATGGATCATTGTGATGACATGTGTCCTGGAACACTGTGATGACACGGTTCATCGAGTATTGTGATGACAAGGGTCATAGCGAATTGTGATAACAGGTGTCATGGGGCATTGTGATGACATTGATCATCTAGGAATTGTGACGGAAGGTATCATGGAGCACTGTGATGACTGGGGGCATGAAGCATTGTTATGAAAATTGTCCTGGATTATTGGGATGACAGCAGTCATGGAGAATTGGGATGACAGGGATTATGCAGCATTGTGTTGACATGGGTATGGACTATTGTGATGACAATGGTCATGGAGCAATGTGATGAAAGTTTTCATGGAATATCGTGATGAAAAGTGCCTGGGAGCATTGTGACGATAAAGGCCATGGAGCATTGTGATGACAAGTGTCATGGAGCATTGTAATGAAAGCTTTCATTGTGCACTGTGATGACAAGGGGGATGGAGTATTGTGATGAAACTGGTCCTGGAACATTGTGATAACAAAAGCCATGGAGCATTGTGATGACAGGCATCATGGAGAATTGTGAAGAAAGGGGCCATGGGGAATTGTAATGACAATAGAGAAATGTGATGAAAATGGTCAGCGAGCATAGTGATTAAAGTGGTCATTGAGAATTGTGATGAAAAGTGACATAGAGCATTGTGATGACAAAGGTCATGGAGAACTGTGATGACCAGGGTCATGTAGCATTGTGATGACACGTTCATGGAACATTGTGATGAGAAGAATTCTGGAGCATTGTGATGACAAGGGCCATGGAGCATTGGGATGCCACGGTCATGGAACATTGTGATGACAAAATTCTGGAGCTTTGTGAGGAAAAAGGCATGGAGCATTGTGATTATAGGGGACATGGAGCATTTTGATGACATGGGCAGGGAACACTGTGATGACAGGTGTTATGGAGCAATGGGATGACAAGTGTCATGGAGCACTGTGATGAGAGGGGCCTTGGAGAATTGTGATGACAGGCGTCATGAGGCATTGAGATGGCAGTGGTCATGGAGCATTATGATGAAAGGTGTTATGGAGCACTGTGATTACAGGGGCCATGGAGCATTGTGAATACAAAGGCCATGGAGCATTGAGATGACAGTGGTCATGGAGCATTGTGATGAAAGTGGTAATGGATCATTGTGATGCCAAGTGTCCTGGGACCCTGTGATGACATGGTTCATGGAGCATTGTGATGACAATGGTCATGGCGAATTGTGATGACAATGTCATGGGGCATTGTGATGAGAGTGGTCATGTAGAATTTTGATTAAAGGTATCATGGAGCACTGTGATGACAAAGGCCAAGGAACATTGTGATGACAAGAGTATGGAGCATTGTGATTACAGGGACCATGGAGCATTGTGATGACAACGGCATGGAGCACTGTGATGACATTGGTCATTGAGCATTGTGATTACAAAGACCATGAGGCATTGTGATGACAGGGGCCTTGGAGCATTGTGATGACAATGGTCATCAAGCATTGTGATGACAGGGGTCATAGAGCATTGTGATGAGAAAGACCATGGAGCATGGTGATGACAGAGGCCATGGAACATTGTGATGACCAGGCCATGTACCATTGTGATGACAAGGGCAGGGAACCTTGTGGTGACCGAGGTCATGGAGCATTTTGATGACAACTTTCATGGAACGTTGTGATGACAGGGGTCATGGAGCATTGTGATGAAAGTTGTCCTGGAGCATTGTGATGACAGCGGTCACAGAGAATTGGGATGAAAGGTATCATGCAGCATTGTGATGACAACGGTCAAGGATCATTTTGATGACAGGGGTCATGGAACATTCTGATAACAAGGTTCATAAAGCATTTTGATGACAGGGGTCATGGAGCATTGTGTTGACACGAGCATGGAGCATTGTAATGATAGGATATCTGGAGCATTGTGATGAAAAGGGGATGGAGCATTTTGATGACAGGGTCCAAGGAGAATTGTGCTGACAATGGCATGGAGCATTGTGATGAAAAGGGTACTGGAGCACTGTGAGGAAGGGAATCATGGATCATTGTGATGACAGGGGTCATGGAGCTTTGTGATGACAAGGGTCATGGAGCATTGTGATGAAAAGTGTCATGGAACATTGTACTGACAGGGATCATGGAGCTTTTTGGTAAGGGAGCCCTTGGAGATTGGTGGTGGCAGGCGTCATTCGGCATTGTGATGACAGCGGTCTTGGGCATTGTGATGAAAGGGGTCATGGAGCACTGTGATTACAGGGTCCATGGAGCATTGTGAATACAAAGGCTATGGAGCATTGAGATGACAGGGTTCATGGAGCATTGTGATGAAAGTGATCATGGATCATTGTGATGACAAGTGTCCTGAAACCTTGTGATGACACGGTTCATGGAGCATTGTTATGACAAGGACCATGGTGAATTGTGATGACATCTGAAATGGGGCATTGTGATGACAGTGGTCATGTAGAATTGTGATGAAAGGTATCAAGGAGCACTGTGATGACAGGGGCCATGGAACATTGTGATGACAAAGGCCATGGAGCATTGTGATGACAAGTGTCATGGGACATTTTGATGACATTGGCATGGAACATTATGATGACAAGAGTTCTGGAGAATTTTGATGACCAGGGCATGGAGCATTGTGATGACAGGGCCCATGGAGCATTGTGACGAAGAGGGCAGGGAACATTGTGATGACTGGGTTCATGGAGCACTGTGATGAAAGGGGCCATGGAGCATTGAGATGACAGGCGTCTTGAGGTATGGTGATGACAGTGGTCATGGAGCATTGTGATGAAAGAGATCATGGAGCAATATGATAAGAGGGGACATGGAGCATTGTGATGACACGTGTATTGGAGCATTGTGATGAAAATATTAATGGATCATTGTGATGACATGTGTCCTGGAACACTGTGATGACACGGTTCATCGAGTAGTGTGATGACAAGGGTCATAGCGAATTGTGATAACAGGTGTCATGGGGCATTGTGATGACATTGATCATCTAGGAATTGTGATGAAAGGTATCATGGAGCACTGTGATGACTGGGGGCATGAAGCATTGTTATGAAAATTGTCCTGGATTATTGTGATGACAGCAGTCATGGAGAATTGGGATGACAGGGATTATGCAGCATTGTGTTGACATGGGTATGGACTATTGTGATGACAATGGTCATGGAGCAATATGATGAAAGTTTTCATGGAATATCGTGATGAAAAGTGCCTGGGAGCATTGTGACGATAAAGGCCATGGAGCATTGTGATGACAAGTGTCATGGAGCATTGTAATGAAAGCTTTCATTGTGCACTGTGATGACAAGGGGGATGGAGTATTGTGATGAAACTGGTCCTGGAGCATTGTGATAACAAAAGCCATGGAGCATTGTGATGACAGGCATCATGGAGAATTGTGAAGAAAGGGGCCATGGGGAATTGTAATGACAATAGAGAAATGTGATGAAAATGGTCAGCGAGCATAGTGATTAAAGTGGTCATTGAGAATTGTGATGAAAAGTGACATAGAGCATTGTGATGACAAAGGTCATGGAGAACTGTGATGACCAGGGTCATGTAGCATTGTGATGACACGTTCATGGAACATTGTGATGACAAGAATTCTGGAGCATTGTGATGACAAGGGCCATGGAGCATTGGGATGCCACGGTCATGGAACATTGTGATGACAAAATTCTGGAGCTTTGTGAGGAAAAAGGCATGGAGCATTGTGATTATAGGGGACATGGAGCATTTTGATGACATGGGCAGGGAACACTGTGATGACAGGTGTTATGGAGCAATGGGATGACAAGTGTCATGGAGCACTGTGATGAGAGGGGCCTTGGAGAATTGTGATGACAGGCGTCATGAGGCATTGAGATGGCAGTGGTCATGGAGCATTATGATGAAAGGTGTTATGGAGCACTGTGATTACAGGGGCCATGGAGCATTGTGAATACAAAGGCCATGGAGCATTGAGATGACAGTGGTCATGGAGCATTGTGATGAAAGTGGTAATGGATCATTGTGATGCCAAGTGTCCTGGGACCCTGTGATGACATGGTTCATGGAGCATTGTGATGACAATGGTCATGGCGAATTGTGATGACAATGTCATGGGGCATTGTGATGGCAGTGGTCATCTAGAAATGTGATTAAAGTTATTATGGAGCACAGTAATGAGAGGGGCCATGGAGCATTGTGATGACAAGTCTCATGGAGCATTGTGATGACAGGTGTCATGGAGCATCGTGATGACAAATGCCATTGAGAATTGTGATCAGAGGTGACATTGGGCATTGTGATGAAAGGGGTCATGGAGTACTGGGAGTACAGGGGCCATGGAGCCTTGTGATAACAAGTGACATGGAGAATAATAATGACAGGCATCATAGAGCATTGTGATGACAAGTGCCATTTAGCATTTTGATGACAGGGGTCATCAGGCATTGTGTTGACGGGGGTCACGGAGCATTGTGATGACAAAGGCCATAGATCATTGTGATGAGAGGGGTCATGGAGCATTGTGATGACATGGGCCATGGAGCATTGTGAGGACAAGATTCATGGAGCATTGTGATGACACGGGCATGAAGCATGGTGATGACAACAGACCTGGAGCATTGTGATGACAAGGGCATGGAGCATTGTGATTACAGGAGACTTGGGTCATTGTGATGAAATTGGCAGGGATCATTGTGATTAGAGGGATCATGGAGCATTGTGATGACAAGTGTCATGCAATATTGTGCTGACACAGATCATGGAGCATTTTGATGAGAGTGGCCTTGGAGCACAGTGATGAGAGACGTCATGAGGCATTATGGTGACAGTGCTCAAGGAGCATTATGATGAAAGTGTTCATGGAGCAACGCGATTATCGGGACAATGGAGCATTGTGAATACAAAGGCCATGGAACATTGAGATAACAGAGTTCATGCAGCATTGTGATGACAAGGGTCTTGGGAGCTACTGATGACACGTTTCATACAGCATTGAGATGACAAGGGCCAAGGCGAATTGTGATGACACGTGTCATGGGGCATTGTGATGACATTGGTCATCTTGCATTGTGATGAGAGTGGTCATGTAGAATTTTGATTAAAGGTATCATGGAGCACTGTGATGACAAAGGCCAAGGAACATTGTGATGACAAGTGTCATTCAGCAATGTGATGACACGGGAATGGAGCATTATGATGACAAGTGTTCTGGAGCATTGTGATGACAAGGGTATGGAGCATTGTGATTACAGGGACGATGGAGCATTGTGATGACAACGGCATGGAGCACTGTGATGACATTGGTCATTGAGCATTGTGATTACAAAGACCATGAGGCATTGTGATGACAGGGGCCTGGGAGCATTGTGATGACAATGGTCATGAAGCATTGTGATGACAGGGGTCATAGAGCATTGTGATGAGAAAGACCTTGGAGCATGGTGATGACAGAGGCCATGGAACATTGTGATGACCAGGCCATGAACAATTGTGATGACAAGGGCAGGGAACCTTGTGGTGACCGGGGTCATGGAGCATTTTGATGACAACTTTCATGGAACGTTGTGATGACAGGGGTCATGGAGCATTGTGATGGAAGTTGTCCTGGAGCATTGTGATGACAGCGGTCACAGAGAATTGGGATGAAAGGTATCATGCAGCATTGCGATGACAACGGTCAGGGATCATTTTGATGACAGGGGTCATGGAACATTCTGATAACAAGTTTCATCAAGCATTTTGATGACAGGGGTCATGGAGCATTGTGTTGACACGGGCATGGAGCATTGAAATGATAGGATATCTGGAGCATTGTGATGAAAAGGGGATGGAGCATTTTGATGACAGGGTCCAAGGAGAATTGTGCTGACAATGGCATGGAGCATTGTGATGAAAAGGGTACTGGAGCACTCTGAGGAAAGGAATCATGGATCATTGTGATGCCAGGGGTCATGGAGCTTTGTGATGACACGGGTCATGGAGCATTGTGATGACACGGTCAAGGAACATTGTGATGACAAGAAATCTGGAGCATTGTGATGAAAGGGCATGGAGCATTGTGATGAAAGGTGACAAGTAGCATTGTGTTGATATGGGCAGAGAACTTTGTGATGACAGGGGTCATGGAGCATTGTGATGAAAAGTGTCATGGAACATTGTACTGACAGGGATCATGGAGCTTTTTGGTAAGGGATCCCTCGGAGATTGGTGGTGGCAGGCGTCATGGGGCATTGTGATGACAGCGGTCTTGGAGCATTGTGATGAAAGGGGTCATGGAGCACTGTGATTAGAGGGGCCATGGAGCATTGTGAATACAAAGGCTATGGAGCATTGAGATGACAGGGTTCATGGAGCATTGTGATGAAAGTGATCATGGATCATTGTGATGACAAGTGTCCTGAAACCTTGTGATGACACGGTTCATGGAGCATTGTTATGACAAGGACCATGGCGAATTGTGATGACATCTGAAATGGGGCATTGTGATGACAGTGGTCATGTAGAATTGTGATGAAAGGTATCAAGGAGCACTGTGATGACAGGGGCCATGGAACATTGTGATGACAAAGGCCATGGAGCATTGTGATGACAAGTGTCATGGGACATTTTGATGACATTGGCATGGAACATTATGATGACAAGAGTTCTGGAGAATTTTGATGACAAGGGCATGGAGCATTGTGATGACAGGGCCCATGGAGCATTGTGACGAAGAGGGCAGGGAACATTGTGATGACTGGGTTCATGGAGCCTTGTGATGAAAGGGGCCATGGAGCACTGAGATGACAGGCGTCTTGAGGTATGGTGATGACAGTGGTCATGGAGCATTGTGATGAAAGAGATCATGGAGCAATATGATAAGAGGGGACATGGAGCATTTTGATGACAGGTGTATTGGAGCATTGTGATGAAAATATTAATGGATCATTGTGATGACATGTGTCCTGGAACACTGTGATGACATGGTTCATCGAGTATTGTGATGACAAGGGTCATAGCGAATTGTGATAACAGGTGTCATGGGGCATTGTGATGACATTGATCATCTAGGAATTGTGATGGAAGGTATCATGGAGCGCTGTGATGATGACTGGGGGCATGAAGCATTGTTATGAAAATTGTCCTGGATTATTGTGATGACAGCAGTCATGGAGAATTGGGATGACAGGGATTATGCAGCATTGTGTTGACATGGGTATGGACTATTGTGATGACAATGGTCATGGAGCAATGTGATGAAAGTTTTCATGGAATATCGTGATGAAAAGTGCCTGGGAGCATTGTGACGATAAAGGCCATGGAGCATTGTGATGACAAGTGTCATGGAGCATTGTAATGAAAGATTTCATTGTGCACTGTGATGACAAGGGGGATGGAGTATTGTGATGAAACTGGTCCTGGAGCATTGTGATAACAAAAGCCATGGAGCATTGTGATGACAGGCATCATGGAGAATTGTGAAGAAAGGGGCCATGGGGAATTGTAATGACAATAGAGAAATGTGATGAAAATGGTCAGCGAGCATAGTGATTAAAGTGGTCATTGAGAATTGTGATGAAAAGTGACATAGAGCATTGTGATGACAAAGGTCATGGAGAACTGTGATGACCAGGGTCATGTAGCATTGTGATGACACGTTCATGGAACATTGTGATGAGAAGAATTCTGGAGCATTGTGATGACAAGGGCCATGGAGCATTGGGATGCCACGGTCATGGAACATTGTGATGACAAAATTCTGGAGCTTTGTGAGGAAAAAGGCATGGAGCATTGTGATTATAGGGGACATGGAGCATTTTGATGACATGGGCAGGGAACACTGTGATGACAGGTGTTATGGAGCAATGGGATGACAAGTGTCATGGAGCACTGTGATGAGAGGGGCCTTGGAGAATTGTGATGACAGGCGTCATGAGGCATTGAGATGGCAGTGGTCATGGAGCATTATGATGAAAGGTGTTATGGAGCACTGTGATTACAGGGGCCATGGAGCATTGTGAATACAAAGGCCATGGAGCATTGAGATGACAGTGGTCATGGAGCATTGTGATGAAAGTGGTAATGGATCATTGTGATGCCAAGTGTCCTGGGACCCTGTGATGACATGGTTCATGGAGCATTGTGATGACAATGGTCATGGCGAATTGTGATGACAATGTCATGGGGCATTGTGATGGCAGTGGTCATCTAGAAATGTGATTAAAGTTATTATGGAGCACAGTAATGAGAGGGGCCATGGAGCATTGTGATGACAAGTCTCATGGAGCATTGTGATGACAGGTGTCATGGAGCATCGTGATGACAAATGCCATTGAGAATTGTGATCAGAGGTGACATTGGGCATTGTGATGAAAGGGGTCATGGAGTACTGGGAGTACAGGGGCCATGGAGCCTTGTGATAACAAGTGACATGGAGAATAGTGATGACAGGCATCATAGAGCATTGTGATGACAAGTGCCATTTAGCATTTTGATGACAGGGGTCATCAGGCATTGTGTTGACGGGGGTCACAGAGCATTGTGATGACAAAGGCCATAGATCATTGTGATGAGAGGGGTCATGGAGCATTGTGATGACATGGGCCATTGAGCATTGTGAGGACAAGATTCATGGAGCATTGTGATGACACGGGCATGAAGCATGGTGATGACAACAGACCTGGAGCATTGTGATGACAAGGGCATGGAGCATTGTGATTACAGGAGACTTGGGTCATTGTGATGAAATTGGCAGGGATCATTGTGATTAGAGGGATCATGGAGCATTGTGATGACAAGTGTCATGCAATATTGTGCTGACACAGATCATGGAGCATTTTGATGAGAGTGGCCTTGGAGCACAGTGATGAGAGACGTCATGGGGCATTATGGTGACAGTGGTCAAGGAGCATTGTGATGAAAGTGTTCATGGAGCAACGCGATTATCGGGACAATGGAGCATTGTGAATACAAAGGCCATGGAACATTGAGATAACAGAGTTCATGGAGCATTGTGATGACAAGGGTCTTGGGAGCTACTGATGACACGTTTCATACAGCATTGAGATGACAAGGGCCAAGGCGAATTGTGATGACACGTGTCATGGGGCATTGTGATGACATTGGTCATCTTGCATTGTGATGAGAGTGGTCATGTAGAATTTTGATTAAAGGTATCATGGAGCACTGTGATGACAAAGGCCAAGGAACATTGTGATGACAAGTGTCATTCAGCAATGTGATGACACGGGAATGGAGCATTATGATGACAAGTGTTCTGGAGCATTGTGATGACAAGGGTATGGAGCATTGTGATTACAGGGACGATGGAGCATTGTGATGACAACGGCATGGAGCACTGTGATGACATTGGTCATTGAGCATTGTGATTACAAAGACCATGAGGCATTGTGATGACAGGGGCCTGGGAGCATTGTGATGACAATGGTCATGAAGCATTGTGATGACAGGGGTCATAGAGCATTGTGATGAGAAAGACCTTGGAGCATGGTGATGACAGAGGCCATGGAACATTGTGATGACCAGGCCATGAACAATTGTGATGACAAGGGCAGGGAACCTTGTGGTGACCGGGGTCATGGAGCATTTTGATGACAACTTTCATGGAACGTTGTGATGACAGGGGTCATGGAGCATTGTGATGGAAGTTGTCCTGGAGCATTGTGATGACAGCGGTCACAGAGAATTGGGATGAAAGGTATCATGCAGCATTGCGATGACAACGGTCAGGGATCATTTTGATGACAGGGGTCATGGAACATTCTGATAACAAGTTTCATCAAGCATTTTGATGACAGGGGTCATGGAGCATTGTGTTGACACGGGCATGGAGCATTGAAATGATAGGATATCTGGAGCATTGTGATGAAAAGGGGATGGAGCATTTTGATGACAGGGTCCAAGGAGAATTGTGCTGACAATGGCATGGAGCATTGTGATGAAAAGGGTACTGGAGCACTCTGAGGAAAGGAATCATGGATCATTGTGATGCCAGGGGTCATGGAGCTTTGTGATGACACGGGTCATGGAGCATTGTGATGACACGGTCAAGGAACATTGTGATGACAAGAAATCTGGAGCATTGTGATGAAAGGGCATGGAGCATTGTGATGAAAGGTGACAAGTAGCATTGTGTTGATATGGGCAGAGAACTTTGTGATGACAGGGGTCATGGAGCATTGTGATGAAAAGTGTCATGGAACATTGTACTGACAGGGATCATGGAGCTTTTTGGTAAGGGAGCCCTTGGAGATTGGTGGTGGCAGGCGTCATGGGGCATTGTGATGACAGCGGTCTTGGAGCATTGTGATGAAAGGGGTCATGGAGCACTGTGATTAGAGGGGCCATGGAGCATTGTGAATACAAAGGCTATGGACCATTGAGATGACAGGGTTCATGGAGCATTGTGATGAAAGTGATCATGGATCATTGTGATGACAAGTGTCCTGAAACCTTGTGATGACACGGTTCATGGAGCATTGTTATGACAAGGACCATGGCGAATTGTGATGACATCTGAAATGGGGCATTGTGATGACAGTGGTCATGTACAATTGTGATGAAAGGTATCAAGGAGCACTGTGATGACAGGGGCCATGGAACATTGTGATGACAAAGGCCATGGAGCATTGTGATGACAAGTGTCATGGGACATTTTGATGACATTGGCATGGAACATTATGATGACAAGAGTTCTGGAGAATTTTGATGACAAGGGCATGGAGCATTGTGATGACAGGGCCCATGGAGCATTGTGACGAAGAGGGCAGGGAACATTGTGATGACTGGGTTCATGGAGCCTTGTGATGAAAGGGGCCATGGAGCACTGAGATGACAGGCGTCTTGAGGTATGGTGATGACAGTGGTCATGGAGCATTGTGATGAAAGAGATCATGGAGCAATATGATAAGAAGGGACATGGAGCATTGTGATGACAGGTGTATTGGAGCATTGTGATGAAAATATTAATGGATCATTGTGATGACATGTGTCCTGGAACACTGTGATGACACGGTTCATCGAGTATTGTGATGACAAGGGTCATAGCGAATTGTGATAACAGGTGTCATGGGGCATTGTGATGACATTGATCATCTAGGAATTGTGATGGAAGGTATCATGGAGCGCTGTGATGACTGGGGGCATGAAGCATTGTTATGAAAATTGTCCTGGATTATTGTGATGACAGCAGTCATGGAGAATTGGGATGACAGGGATTATGCAGCATTGTGTTGACATGGGTATGGACTATTGTGATGACAATGGTCATGGAGCAATGTGATGAAAGTTTTCATGGAATATCGTGATGAAAAGTGCCTGGGAGCATTGTGACGATAAAGGCCATGGAGCATTGTGATGACAAGTGTCATGGAGCATTGTAATGAAAGCTTTCATTGTGCACTGTGATGACAAGGGGGATGGAGTATTGTGATGAAACTGGTCCTGGAACATTGTGATAACAAAAGCCATGGAGCATTGTGATGACAGGCATCATGGAGAATTGTGAAGAAAGGGGCCATGGGGAATTGTAATGACAATAGAGAAATGTGATGAAAATGGTCAGCGAGCATAGTGATTAAAGTGGTCATTGAGAATTGTGATGAAAAGTGACATAGAGCATTGTGATGACAAAGGTCATGGAGAACTGTGATGACCAGGGTCATGTAGCATTGTGATGACACGTTCATGGAACATTGTGATGAGAAGAATTCTGGAGCATTGTGATGACAAGGGCCATGGAGCATTGGGATGCCACGGTCATGGAACATTGTGATGACAAAATTCTGGAGCTTTGTGAGGAAAAAGGCATGGAGCATTGTGATTATAGGGGACATGGAGCATTTTGATGACATGGGCAGGGAACACTGTGATGACAGGTGTTATGGAGCAATGGGATGACAAGTGTCATGGAGCACTGTGATGAGAGGGGCCTTGGAGAATTGTGATGACAGGCGTCATGAGGCATTGAGATGGCAGTGGTCATGGAGCATTATGATGAAAGGTGTTATGGAGCACTGTGATTACAGGGGCCATGGAGCATTGTGAATACAAAGGCCATGGAGCATTGAGATGACAGTGGTCATGGAGCATTGTGATGAAAGTGGTAATGGATCATTGTGATGCCAAGTGTCCTGGGACCCTGTGATGACATGGTTCATGGAGCATTGTGATGACAATGGTCATGGCGAATTGTGATGACAATGTCATGGGGCATTGTGATGGCAGTGGTCATCTAGAAATGTGATTAAAGTTATTATGGAGCACAGTAATGAGAGGGGCCATGGAGCATTGTGATGACAAGTCTCATGGAGCATTGTGATGACAGTTGTCATGGAGCATCGTGATGACAAATGCCATTGAGAATTGTGATCAGAGGTGACATTGGGCATTGTGATGAAAGGGGTCATGGAGTACTGGGAGTACAGGGGCCATGGAGCCTTGTGATAACAAGTGACATGGAGAATAGTGATGACAGGCATCATAGAGCATTGTGATGACAAGTGCCATTTAGCATTTTGATGACAGGGGTCATCAGGCATTGTGTTGACGGGGGTCACGGAGCATTGTGATGACAAAGGCCATAGATCATTGTGATGAGAGGGGTCATGGAGCATTGTGATGACATGGGCCATGGAGCATTGTGAGGACAAGATTCATGGAGCATTGTGATGACACGGGCATGAAGCATGGTGATGACAACAGACCTGGAGCATTGTGATGACAAGGGCATGGAGCATTGTGATTACAGGAGACTTGGGTCATTGTGATGAAATTGGCAGGGATCATTGTGATTACAGGGATCATGGAGCATTGTGATGACAAGTGTCATGCAATATTGTGCTGACACAGATCATGGAGCATTTTGATGAGAGTAGCCTTGGAGCACAGTGATGAGAGACGTCATGGGGCATTATGGTGACAGTGGTCAAGGAGCATTGTGATGAAAGTGTTCATGGAGCAACGCGATTATCGGGACAATGGAGCATTGTGAATACAAAGGCCATGGAACATTGAGATAACAGAGTTCATGGAGCATTGTGATGACAAGGGTCTTGGGAGCTACTGATGACACGTTTCATACAGCATTGAGATGACAAGGGCCAAGGCGAATTGTGATGACACGTGTCATGGGGCATTGTGATGACATTGGTCATCTTGCATTGTGATGAGAGTGGTCATGTAGAATTTTGATTAAAGGTATCATGGAGCACTGTGATGACAAAGGCCAAGGAACATTGTGATGACAAGTGTCATTCAGCAATGTGATGACACGGGAATGGAGCATTATGATGACAAGTGTTCTGGAGCATTGTGATGACAAGGGTATGGAGCATTGTGATTACAGGGACCATGGAGCATTGTGATGACAATGGCATGGAGCACTGTGATGACATTGGTCATTGAGCATTGTGATTACAAAGACCATGAGGCATTGTGATGACAGGGGCCTTGGAGCATTGTGATGACAATGGTCATCAAGCATTGTGATGACAGGGGTCATAGAGCATTGTGATGAGAAAGACCATGGAGCATGGTGATGACAGAGGCCATGGAACATTGTGATGACCAGGCCATGTACCATTGTGATGACAAGGGCAGGGAACCTTGTGGTGACCGGGGTCATGGAGCATTTTGATGACAACTTTCATGGAACGTTGTGATGACAGGGGTCATGGAGCATTGTGATGAAAGTTGTCCTGGAGCATTGTGATGACAGCGGTCACAGAGAATTGGGATGAAAGGTATCATGCAGCATTGCGATGACAACGGTCAGGGATCATTTTGATGAAAGGGGTCGTGGATCATTCTGATAACAAGGTTCATAAAGCATTTTGATGACAGGGGTCATGGAGCATTGTGTTGACACGAGCATGGAGCATTGTAATGATAGGATATCTGGAGCATTGTGATGAAAAGGGGATGGAGCATTTTGATGACAGGGTCCAAGGAGAATTGTGCTGACAATGGCATGGATTATTGTGATGAAAAGGGTACTGGAGCACTGTGAGGAAGGGAATCATGGATCTTTGTGATGACAGGGGTCATGGAGCTTTGTGATGACAAGGGTCATGGAGCATTGTGATGAAAAGTGTCATGGAACATTGTACTGACAGGGATCATGGAGCTTTTTGGTAAGGGAGCCCTTGGAGATTGGTGGTGGCAGGCGTCATGGGGCATTGTGATGACAGCGGTCTTGCAGCATTGTGATGAAAGGGGTCATGGAGCACTGTGATTAGAGGGGCCATGGAGCATTGTGAATACAAAGGCTATGGAGCATTGAGATGACAGGCTTCATGGAGCATTGTGATGAAAGTGATCATGGATCATTGTGATGACAAGTGTCCTGAAACCTTGTGATGACACGGTTCATGGAGCATTGTTATGACAAGGACCATGGCGAATTGTGATGACACGTGTCATGGGGCATTGTGATGACATTGGTCATCTTGCATTGTGATGAGAGTGGTCATGTAGAATTTTGATTAAAGGTATCATGGAGCACTGTGATGACAAAGGCCAAGGAACATTGTGATGACAAGTGTCATTCAGCAATGTGATGACACGGGAATGGAGCATTATGATGACAAGTTTTCTGGAGCATTGTGATGACAAGGGTATGGAGCATTGTGATTACAGGGACCATGGAGCATTGTGATGACAACGGCATGGAGCACTGTGATTACATTGGTCATTGAGTATTGTGATTACAAAGACCATGAGGCATTGTGATGACAGGGGCCTGGGAGCATTGTGATGACAATGGTCATCAAGCATTGTGATGACAGGGTTCATAGAGCATTGTGATGAGAAAGACCATGGAGCATGGTGATGACAGAGGCCATGGAACATTGTGATGACCAGGCCATGTACCATTTTGATGACAAGGGCAGGGAACCTTGTGGTGACCGGGGTCATGGAGCATTTTGATGACAACTTTCATGGAACGTTGTGATGACAGGGGTCATGGAGCATTGTGATGAAAGTTGTCCTGGAGCATTGTGATGACAGCGGTCACAGAGAATTGGGATGAAAGGTATCATGCAGCATTGTGATGACAACGGTCAGGGATCATTTTGATGACAGGGGTCATGGAACATTCTGATAACAAGGTTCATAAAGCATTTTGATGACAGGGGTCATGGAGCATTGTGTTGACACGAGCATGGAGCATTGTAATGATAGGATATCTGGAGCATTGTGATGAAAAGGGGATGGAGCATTTTGATGACAGGGTCCAAGGAGAATTGTGCTGACAATGGCATGGAGCATTGTGATGAAAAGGGTACTGGAGCACTGTGAGGAAAGGAATCATGGATCATTGTGATGACAGGGGTCATGGAGCTTTGTGATGACAAGGGTCATGGAGCATTGTGATGACACGGTCAAGGAACATTGCGATGACAAGAATTCTGGAGCATTGTGATGAAAGGGCATGGTGCATTGTGATGAAAGGTGACAAGGAGCATTGTGACGATATGGGCAGAGAACTTTTTGATGACAGGGGTCATGGAGCATTGTGATAAAAAGTGTCATGGAACATTGTACTGACAGGGATCATGGAGCTTTTTGGTAAGAGAGGTCTTGGAGATTTGTGAAGGCAGGCGTCATGGGGCATTGTGATGACAGCGGTCTTGGAGCATTGGGATGAAAGGGGTCATGGAGCTCTGTGATTACAGGGGCCATGGAGCATTGTGAATACAAAGGCCATGGAGCATTGAGATGACAGGGTTCATGGAGCATTGTGATGAAAGTGATCATGGATCATTGTGATGACAAGTGTCCTGGAACCTTGTGATGACACAGTTCATGGAGCATTGTGATGACAAGGACCATGGCGAATTGTGGTATCATCTGTCATGGGGCATTGTGATGACAGTGGGCATGTAGAATTGTATTGAAAGGTAACATGGAGCACTCTGATGACAGGGGCCATGGAACATTGTGATGACAAAGGCCATGGAGCATTGTGATGACAAGTGTCATGGGGCATTTTGATGACATTGGCATGGAGCATTATGATGACAAGAGATCTGGAGCATTTTGATGACCAGGGCATGGAGCATTGTGATGAAAGTTGTCCTGGAGCATTGTGATGACAGCGGTCACAGAGGATTGGGATGAAAGGTATCATGCAGGATTGCGATGACAACGGTCAGGGATCATTTTGATGACAGGGGTCATGGAACATTCTGATAACAAGTTTCATCAAGCATTTTGATGACAGGGGTCATGGAGCATTGTGTTGACACGGGCATGGAGCATTGTAATCATAGGATATCTGGAGCATTGTGATGAAAAGGGGATGGAGCATTTTGATGACAGGGTCCAAGGAGAATTGTGCTGACAATGGCATGGAGCATTGTGATGAAAAGGGTACTGGAGCACTGTGAGGAAAGGAATCATGGATCATTGTCATGCCAGGGGTCATGGAGCTTTGTGATGACACGGGTCATGGAGCATTGTGATGACACGGTCAAGGAACTTTGTGATGACAAGAACTCTGGAGCATTGTGATGAAAGGGCATGGAGCATTGTGATGAAAGGTGACAAGTAGCATTGTGATGATATGGGCAGAGAACTTTGTGATGACAGGGGTCATGGAGCATTATGATGAAAAGTGTCATGGAACATTGTACTGACAGGGATCATGGAGCTTTTTGGTAAGGGAGCCCTTGGAGATTGGTGGTGGCAGGCATCATGGGGCATTGTGATGACAGCGGTCTTGGAGCATTGTGATGAAAGGGGTCATGGAGCACTGTGATTAGAGGGGCCATGGAGCATTGTAAATACAAAGGCTATGGAGCATTGAGATGACAGGGTTCATGGAGCATTGTGATGAATGTGATCATGGATCATTGTGATGACAAGTGTCCTGAAACCTTGTGATGACACGGTTCATGGAGCATTGTTATGACAAGGACCATGGCGAATTGTGATGACATCTGAAATGGGGCATTGTGATGACAGTGGTCATGTAGAATTGTGATGAAAGGTACCAAGGAGCACTGTGATGACAGTGGCCATGGAACATTGTGATGACAAAGGCCATGGAGCATTGTGATGACAAGTGTCATGGGACATTTTGATGACATTGGCATGGAACATTATGATGACAAGGGTTCTGGAGAATTTTGATGACAAGGGGAAGGAGCATTGTGATGACAGGGCCCATGGAGCATTGTGACGAAGAGGGCAGGGAACATTGTGATGACTGGGTACATGGAACCTTGTGATGAAAGGGGCCATGGAGCATTGAGATGACAGGCGTCTTGAGGTATGGCGATGACAGTGGTCATGGAGCATTGTGATGAAAGAGATCATGGAGCAATATGATAAGAGGGGACATGGAGCATTGTGATGACAGGTGTATTGGAGCATTGTGATGAAAATATTAATGGATCATTGTGATGACATGTGTCCTGGAACACTGTGCTGACACGGTTCATCAAGTATTGTGATGACAAGGGTCATAGCGAATTGTGATAACAGGTGTCATGGGGCATTGTGATGACATTGGTCATCTTGCATTGTGATGAGAGTGGTCATGTAGAATTTTGATTAAAGGTATCATGGAGCACTGTGATGACAAAGGCCAAGGCACATTGTGATGACAAGTGTCATTCAGCAATGTGATGACACGGGAATGGAGCATTATGATGACAAGTGTTCTGGAGCATTGTGATGACAATGCAATGGAGCACTGTGATGACATTGGTCATTGAGCATTGTGATTACAAAGACCATGAGGCATTGTGATGACAGGGGCCTGGGAGCATTGTGATGACAATGGTCATCAAGCATTGTGATGACAGGGTCATAGAGCATTGTGATGAGAAAGACCATGGAGCATGGTGATGACAGAGGCCATGGAACATTGTGATGACCAGGCCATGTACCATTGTGATGACAAGGGCAGGGAACCTTGTGGTGACCGGGGTCATGGAGCATTTTGATGACAACTTTCATGGAACATTGTGATGAAAGTTGTCCTGGAGCATTGTGATGACAGCGGTCACAGAGAATTGGGATGAAAGGTATCATGCAGCATTGTGATGACAACGGTCAGGGATCATTTTGATGACAGGGGTCATGGAATATTCTGATAACAAGTTTCATCAAGCATTTTGATGACAGGGATCATGGAGCATTGTGTTGACACGGGCATGGAGCATGGTAATGATAGGATATCTGGAGCATTGTGATGAAAAGGGGATGGAGCATTTTGATGACAGGGTCCAAGGAGCATTGTGCTGACAATGGCATGGAGCATTGTGATGAAAGGTGACAAGTAGCATTGTGATGATATGGGCAGAGAACTTTGTGATGACAGGGGTCATGGAGCATTATGATGAAAAGTGTCATGGAACATTGTACTGACAGGGATCATGGAGCTTTTTGGTAAGGGAGCCCTTGGAGATTGGTGGTGGCAGGCGTCATGGGGCATTGTGATGACAGCGGTCTTGGAGCATTGTGATGAAAGGGGTCATGGAGCACTGTGATTACAGGGGCCATGGAGCATTGTGAATACAAAGGCTATGGAGCATTGAGATGACAGGGTTCATGGAGCATTGTGATGAAAGTGATCATGGATCATTGTGATGACAAGTGTCCTGAAACCTTGTGATGACACGGTTCATGGAGCATTGTTATGACAAGGACCATGGCGAATTGTGATGACATCTGAAATGGGGCATTGTGATGACAGTGGTCATGTAGAATTGTGATGAAAGGTATCAAGGAGCACTGTGATGACAGGGGCCATGGAACATTGTGATGACAAAGGCCATGGAGCATTGTGATGACAAGTGTCATGGGACATTTTGATGACATTGGCATGGAACATTATGATGACAAGAGTTCTGGAGAATTTTGATGACAAGGGCATGGAGCATTGTGATGACAGGGCCCATGGAGCATTGTGACGAAGAGGGCAGGGAACATTGTGATGACTGGGTTCATGGAGCCTTGTGATGAAAGGGGCCATGGAGCACTGAAATGACAGGCGTCTTGAGGTATGGTGATGACAGTGGTCATGGAGCATTGTGATGAAAGAGATCATGGAGCAATATGATAAGAAGGGACATGGAGCATTGTGATGACAGGTGTATTGGAGCATTGTGATGAAAATATTAATGGATCATTGTGATGACATGTGTCCTGGAACACTGTGATGACACGGTTCATCGAGTATTGTGATGACAAGGGTCATAGCGAATTGTGATAACAGGTGTCATGGGGCATTGTGATGACATTGATCATCTAGGAATTGTGATGGAAGGTATCATGGAGCGCTGTGATGACTGGGGGCATGAAGCATTGTTATGAAAATTGTCCTGGATTATTGTGATGACAGCAGTCATGGAGAATTGGGATGACAGGGATTATGCAGCATTGTGTTGACATGGGTATGGACTATTGTGATGACAATGGTCATGGAGCAATGTGATGAAAGTTTTCATGGAATATCGTGATGAAAAGTGCCTGGGAGCATTGTGACGATAAAGGCCATGGAGCATTGTGATGACAAGTGTCATGGAGCATTGTAATGAAAGCTTTCATTGTGCACTGTGATGACAAGGGGGATGGAGTATTGTGATGAAACTGGTCCTGGAACATTGTGATAACAAAAGCCATGGAGCATTGTGATGACAGGCATCATGGAGAATTGTGAAGAAAGGGGCCATGGGGAATTGTAATGACAATAGAGAAATGTGATGAAAATGGTCAGCGAGCATAGTGATTAAAGTGGTCATTGAGAATTGTGATGAAAAGTGACATAGAGCATTGTGATGACAAAGGTCATGGAGAACTGTGATGACCAGGGTCATGTAGCATTGTGATGACACGTTCATGGAACATTGTGATGAGAAGAATTCTGGAGCATTGTGATGACAAGGGCCATGGAGCATTGGGATGCCACGGTCATGGAACATTGTGATGACAAAATTCTGGAGCTTTGTGAGGAAAAAGGCATGGAGCATTGTGATTATAGGGGACATGGAGCATTTTGATGACATGGGCAGGGAACACTGTGATGACAGGTGTTATGGAGCAATGGGATGACAAGTGTCATGGAGCACTGTGATGAGAGGGGCCTTGGAGAATTGTGATGACAGGCGTCATGAGGCATTGAGATGGCAGTGGTCATGGAGCATTATGATGAAAGGTGTTATGGAGCACTGTGATTACAGGGGCCATGGAGCATTGTGAATACAAAGGCCATGGAGCATTGAGATGACAGTGGTCATGGAGCATTGTGATGAAAGTGGTAATGGATCATTGTGATGCCAAGTGTCCTGGGACCCTGTGATGACATGGTTCATGGAGCATTGTGATGACAATGGTCATGGCGAATTGTGATGACAATGTCATGGGGCATTGTGATGGCAGTGGTCATCTAGAAATGTGATTAAAGTTATTATGGAGCACAGTAATGAGAGGGGCCATGGAGCATTGTGATGACAAGTCTCATGGAGCATTGTGATGACAGTTGTCATGGAGCATCGTGATGACAAATGCCATTGAGAATTGTGATCAGAGGTGACATTGGGCATTGTGATGAAAGGGGTCATGGAGTACTGGGAGTACAGGGGCCATGGAGCCTTGTGATAACAAGTGACATGGAGAATAGTGATGACAGGCATCATAGAGCATTGTGATGACAAGTGCCATTTAGCATTTTGATGACAGGGGTCATCAGGCATTGTGTTGACGGGGGTCACGGAGCATTGTGATGACAAAGGCCATAGATCATTGTGATGAGAGGGGTCATGGAGCATTGTGATGACATGGGCCATGGAGCATTGTGAGGACAAGATTCATGGAGCATTGTGATGACACGGGCATGAAGCATGGTGATGACAACAGACCTGGAGCATTGTGATGACAAGGGCATGGAGCATTGTGATTACAGGAGACTTGGGTCATTGTGATGAAATTGGCAGGGATCATTGTGATTACAGGGATCATGGAGCATTGTGATGACAAGTGTCATGCAATATTGTGCTGACACAGATCATGGAGCATTTTGATGAGAGTAGCCTTGGAGCACAGTGATGAGAGACGTCATGGGGCATTATGGTGACAGTGGTCAAGGAGCATTGTGATGAAAGTGTTCATGGAGCAACGCGATTATCGGGACAATGGAGCATTGTGAATACAAAGGCCATGGAACATTGAGATAACAGAGTTCATGGAGCATTGTGATGACAAGGGTCTTGGGAGCTACTGATGACACGTTTCATACAGCATTGAGATGACAAGGGCCAAGGCGAATTGTGATGACACGTGTCATGGGGCATTGTGATGACATTGGTCATCTTGCATTGTGATGAGAGTGGTCATGTAGAATTTTGATTAAAGGTATCATGGAGCACTGTGATGACAAAGGCCAAGGAACATTGTGATGACAAGTGTCATTCAGCAATGTGATGACACGGGAATGGAGCATTATGATGACAAGTGTTCTGGAGCATTGTGATGACAAGGGTATGGAGCATTGTGATTACAGGGACCATGGAGCATTGTGATGACAATGGCATGGAGCACTGTGATGACATTGGTCATTGAGCATTGTGATTACAAAGACCATGAGGCATTGTGATGACAGGGGCCTTGGAGCATTGTGATGACAATGGTCATCAAGCATTGTGATGACAGGGGTCATAGAGCATTGTGATGAGAAAGACCATGGAGCATGGTGATGACAGAGGCCATGGAACATTGTGATGACCAGGCCATGTACCATTGTGATGACAAGGGCAGGGAACCTTGTGGTGACCGGGGTCATGGAGCATTTTGATGACAACTTTCATGGAACGTTGTGATGACAGGGGTCATGGAGCATTGTGATGAAAGTTGTCCTGGAGCATTGTGATGACAGCGGTCACAGAGAATTGGGATGAAAGGTATCATGCAGCATTGCGATGACAACGGTCAGGGATCATTTTGATGAAAGGGGTCGTGGATCATTCTGATAACAAGGTTCATAAAGCATTTTGATGACAGGGGTCATGGAGCATTGTGTTGACACGAGCATGGAGCATTGTAATGATAGGATATCTGGAGCATTGTGATGAAAAGGGGATGGAGCATTTTGATGACAGGGTCCAAGGAGAATTGTGCTGACAATGGCATGGATTATTGTGATGAAAAGGGTACTGGAGCACTGTGAGGAAGGGAATCATGGATCTTTGTGATGACAGGGGTCATGGAGCTTTGTGATGACAAGGGTCATGGAGCATTGTGATGAAAAGTGTCATGGAACATTGTACTGACAGGGATCATGGAGCTTTTTGGTAAGGGAGCCCTTGGAGATTGGTGGTGGCAGGCGTCATGGGGCATTGTGATGACAGCGGTCTTGCAGCATTGTGATGAAAGGGGTCATGGAGCACTGTGATTAGAGGGGCCATGGAGCATTGTGAATACAAAGGCTATGGAGCATTGAGATGACAGGCTTCATGGAGCATTGTGATGAAAGTGATCATGGATCATTGTGATGACAAGTGTCCTGAAACCTTGTGATGACACGGTTCATGGAGCATTGTTATGACAAGGACCATGGCGAATTGTGATGACACGTGTCATGGGGCATTGTGATGACATTGGTCATCTTGCATTGTGATGAGAGTGGTCATGTAGAATTTTGATTAAAGGTATCATGGAGCACTGTGATGACAAAGGCCAAGGAACATTGTGATGACAAGTGTCATTCAGCAATGTGATGACACGGGAATGGAGCATTATGATGACAAGTTTTCTGGAGCATTGTGATGACAAGGGTATGGAGCATTGTGATTACAGGGACCATGGAGCATTGTGATGACAACGGCATGGAGCACTGTGATTACATTGGTCATTGAGTATTGTGATTACAAAGACCATGAGGCATTGTGATGACAGGGGCCTGGGAGCATTGTGATGACAATGGTCATCAAGCATTGTGATGACAGGGTTCATAGAGCATTGTGATGAGAAAGACCATGGAGCATGGTGATGACAGAGGCCATGGAACATTGTGATGACCAGGCCATGTACCATTTTGATGACAAGGGCAGGGAACCTTGTGGTGACCGGGGTCATGGAGCATTTTGATGACAACTTTCATGGAACGTTGTGATGACAGGGGTCATGGAGCATTGTGATGAAAGTTGTCCTGGAGCATTGTGATGACAGCGGTCACAGAGAATTGGGATGAAAGGTATCATGCAGCATTGTGATGACAACGGTCAGGGATCATTTTGATGCCAGGGGTCATGGAACATTCTGATAACAAGGTTCATAAAGCATTTTGATGACAGGGGTCATGGAGCATTGTGTTGACACGAGCATGGAGCATTGTAATGATAGGATATCTGGAGCATTGTGATGAAAAGGGGATGGAGCATTTTGATGACAGGGTCCAAGGAGAATTGTGCTGACAATGGCATGGAGCATTGTGATGAAAAGGGTACTGGAGCACTGTGAGGAAAGGAATCATGGATCATTGTGATGACAGGGGTCATGGAGCTTTGTGATGACAAGGGTCATGGAGCATTGTGATGACACGGTCAAGGAACATTGCGATGACAAGAATTCTGGAGCATTGTGATGAAAGGGCATGGTGCATTGTGATGAAAGGTGACAAGGAGCATTGTGACGATATGGGCAGAGAACTTTTTGATGACAGGGGTCATGGAGCATTGTGATAAAAAGTGTCATGGAACATTGTACTGACAGGGATCATGGAGCTTTTTGGTAAGAGAGGTCTTGGAGATTTGTGAAGGCAGGCGTCATGGGGCATTGTGATGACAGCGGTCTTGGAGCATTGGGATGAAAGGGGTCATGGAGCTCTGTGATTACAGGGGCCATGGAGCATTGTGAATACAAAGGCCATGGAGCATTGAGATGACAGGGTTCATGGAGCATTGTGATGAAAGTGATCATGGATCATTGTGATGACAAGTGTCCTGGAACCTTGTGATGACACAGTTCATGGAGCATTGTGATGACAAGGACCATGGCGAATTGTGGTATCATCTGTCATGGGGCATTGTGATGACAGTGGGCATGTAGAATTGTATTGAAAGGTAACATGGAGCACTCTGATGACAGGGGCCATGGAACATTGTGATGACAAAGGCCATGGAGCATTGTGATGACAAGTGTCATGGGGCATTTTGATGACATTGGCATGGAGCATTATGATGACAAGAGATCTGGAGCATTTTGATGACCAGGGCATGGAGCATTGTGATGAAAGTTGTCCTGGAGCATTGTGATGACAGCGGTCACAGAGGATTGGGATGAAAGGTATCATGCAGGATTGCGATGACAACGGTCAGGGATCATTTTGATGACAGGGGTCATGGAACATTCTGATAACAAGTTTCATCAAGCATTTTGATGACAGGGGTCATGGAGCATTGTGTTGACACGGGCATGGAGCATTGTAATCATAGGATATCTGGAGCATTGTGATGAAAAGGGGATGGAGCATTTTGATGACAGGGTCCAAGGAGAATTGTGCTGACAATGGCATGGAGCATTGTGATGAAAAGGGTACTGGAGCACTGTGAGGAAAGGAATCATGGATCATTGTCATGCCAGGGGTCATGGAGCTTTGTGATGACACGGGTCATGGAGCATTGTGATGACACGGTCAAGGAACTTTGTGATGACAAGAACTCTGGAGCATTGTGATGAAAGGGCATGGAGCATTGTGATGAAAGGTGACAAGTAGCATTGTGATGATATGGGCAGAGAACTTTGTGATGACAGGGGTCATGGAGCATTATGATGAAAAGTGTCATGGAACATTGTACTGACAGGGATCATGGAGCTTTTTGGTAAGGGAGCCCTTGGAGATTGGTGGTGGCAGGCGTCATGGGGCATTGTGATGACAGCGGTCTTGGAGCATTGTGATGAAAGGGGTCATGGAGCACTGTGATTAGAGGGGCCATGGAGCATTGTAAATACAAAGGCTATGGAGCATTGAGATGACAGGGTTCATGGAGCATTGTGATGAATGTGATCATGGATCATTGTGATGACAAGTGTCCTGAAACCTTGTGATGACACGGTTCATGGAGCATTGTTATGACAAGGACCATGGCGAATTGTGATGACATCTGAAATGGGGCATTGTGATGACAGTGGTCATGTAGAATTGTGATGAAAGGTACCAAGGAGCACTGTGATGACAGTGGCCATGGAACATTGTGATGACAAAGGCCATGGAGCATTGTGATGACAAGTGTCATGGGACATTTTGATGACATTGGCATGGAACATTATGATGACAAGGGTTCTGGAGAATTTTGATGACAAGGGGAAGGAGCATTGTGATGACAGGGCCCATGGAGCATTGTGACGAAGAGGGCAGGGAACATTGTGATGACTGGGTACATGGAACCTTGTGATGAAAGGGGCCATGGAGCATTGAGATGACAGGCGTCTTGAGGTATGGCGATGACAGTGGTCATGGAGCATTGTGATGAAAGAGATCATGGAGCAATATGATAAGAGGGGACATGGAGCATTGTGATGACAGGTGTATTGGAGCATTGTGATGAAAATATTAATGGATCATTGTGATGACATGTGTCCTGGAACACTGTGCTGACACGGTTCATCAAGTATTGTGATGACAAGGGTCATAGCGAATTGTGATAACAGGTGTCATGGGGCATTGTGATGACATTGGTCATCTTGCATTGTGATGAGAGTGGTCATGTAGAATTTTGATTAAAGGTATCATGGAGCACTGTGATGACAAAGGCCAAGGAACATTGTGATGACAAGTGTCATTCAGCAATGTGATGACACGGGAATGGAGCATTATGATGACAAGTGTTCTGGAGCATTGTGATGACAATGCAATGGAGCACTGTGATGACATTGGTCATTGAGCATTGTGATTACAAAGACCATGAGGCATTGTGATGACAGGGGCCTGGGAGCATTGTGATGACAATAGTCATCAAGCATTGTGATGACAGGGTCATAGAGCATTGTGATGAGAAAGACCATGGAGCATGGTGATGACAGAGGCCATGGAACATTGTGATGACCAGGCCATGTACCATTGTGATGACAAGGGCAGGGAACCTTGTGGTGACCGGGGTCATGGAGCATTTTGATGACAACTTTCATGGAACATTGTGATGAAAGTTGTCCTGGAGCATTGTGATGACAGCGGTCACAGAGAATTGGGATGAAAGGTATCATGCAGCATTGTGATGACAACGGTCAGGGATCATTTTGATGACAGGGGTCATGGAATATTCTGATAACAAGTTTCATCAAGCATTTTGATGACAGGGATCATGGAGCATTGTGTTGACACGGGCATGGAGCATGGTAATGATAGGATATCTGGAGCATTGTGATGAAAAGGGGATGGAGCATTTTGATGACAGGGTCCAAGGAGCATTGTGCTGACAATGGCATGGAGCATTGTGATGAAAGGTGACAAGTAGCATTGTGATGATATGGGCAGAGAACTTTGTGATGACAGGGGTCATGGAGCATTATGATGAAAAGTGTCATGGAACATTGTACTGACAGGGATCATGGAGCTTTTTGGTAAGGGAGCCCTTGGAGATTGGTGGTGGCAGGCGTCATGGGGCATTGTGATGACAGCGGTCTTGGAGCATTGTGATGAAAGGGGTCATGGAGCACTGTGATTACAGGGGCCATGGAGCATTGTGAATACAAAGGCTATGGAGCATTGAGATGACAGGCTTCATGGAGCATTGTGATGAAAGTGATCATGGATCATTGTGATGACAAGTGTCCTGAAACCTTGTGATGACACGGTTCATGGAGCATTGTTATGACAAGGACCATGGCGAATTGTGATGACATCTGAAATGGGGCATTGTGATGACAGTGGTCATGTAGAATTGTGATGAAAGGTATCAAGGAGCACTGTGATGACAGGGGCCATGGAACATTGTGATGACAAAGGCCATGGAGCATTGTGATGACAAGTGTCATGGGACATTTTGATGACATTGGCATGGAACATTATGATGACAAGAGTTCTGGAGAATTTTGATGACAAGGGCATGGAGCATTGTGATGACAGGGCCCATGGAGCATTGTGACGAAGAGGGCAGGGAACATTGTGATGACTGGGTTCATGGAGCCTTGTGATGAAAGGGGCCATGGAGCACTGAGATGACAGGCGTCTTGAGGTATGGTGATGACAGTGGTCATGGAGCATTGTGATGAAAGAGATCATGGAGCAATATGATAAGAGGGGACATGGAGCATTGTGATGACAGGTGTATTGGAGCATTGTGATGAAAATATTAATGGATCATTGTGATGACATGTGTCCTGGAACACTGTGATGACACGGTTCATCGAGTATTGTGATGACAAGGGTCATAGCGAATTGTGATAACAGGTGTCATGGGGCAATGTGATGACATTGATCATCTAGGAATTGTGATGGAAGGTATCATGGAGCACTGTGATGACTGGGGGCATGAAGCATTGTTATGAAAATTGTCCTGGATTATTGGGATGACAGCAGTCATGGAGAATTGGGATGACAGGGATTATGCAGCATTGTGTTGACATGGGTATGGACTATTGTGATGACAATGGTCATGGAGCAATGTGATGAAAGTTTTCATGGAATATCGTGATGAAAAGTGCCTGGGAGCATTGTGACGATAAAGGCCATGGAGCATTGTGATGACAAGTGTCATGGAGCATTGTAATGAAAGCTTTCATTGTGCACTGTGATGACAAGGGGGATGGAGTATTGTGATGAAACTGGTCCTGGAACATTGTGATAACAAAAGCCATGGAGCATTGTGATGACAGGCATCATGGAGAATTGTGAAGAAAGGGGCCATGGGGAATTGTAATGACAATAGAGAAATGTGATGAAAATGGTCAGCGAGCATAGTGATTAAAGTGGTCATTGAGAATTGTGATGAAAAGTGACATAGAGCATTGTGATGACAAAGGTCATGGAGAACTGTGATGACCAGGGTCATGTAGCATTGTGATGACACGTTCATGGAACATTGTGATGAGAAGAATTCTGGAGCATTGTGATGACAAGGGCCATGGAGCATTGGGATGCCACGGTCATGGAACATTGTGATGACAAAATTCTGGAGCTTTGTGAGGAAAAAGGCATGGAGCATTGTGATTATAGGGGACATGGAGCATTTTGATGACATGGGCAGGGAACACTGTGATGACAGGTGTTATGGAGCAATGGGATGACAAGTGTCATGGAGCACTGTGATGAGAGGGGCCTTGGAGAATTGTGATGACAGGCGTCATGAGGCATTGAGATGGCAGTGGTCATGGAGCATTATGATGAAAGGTGTTATGGAGCACTGTGATTACAGGGGCCATGGAGCATTGTGAATACAAAGGCCATGGAGCATTGAGATGACAGTGGTCATGGAGCATTGTGATGAAAGTGGTAATGGATCATTGTGATGCCAAGTGTCCTGGGACCCTGTGATGACATGGTTCATGGAGCATTGTGATGACAATGGTCATGGCGAATTGTGATGACAATGTCATGGGGCATTGTGATGGCAGTGGTCATCTAGAAATGTGATTAAAGTTATTATGGAGCACAGTAATGAGAGGGGCCATGGAGCATTGTGATGACAAGTCTCATGGAGCATTGTGATGACAGGTGTCATGGAGCATCGTGATGACAAATGCCATTGAGAATTGTGATCAGAGGTGACATTGGGCATTGTGATGAAAGGGGTCATGGAGTACTGGGAGTACAGGGGCCATGGAGCCTTGTGATAACAAGTGACATGGAGAATAGTGATGACAGGCATCATAGAGCATTGTGATGACAAGTGCCATTTAGCATTTTGATGACAGGGGTCATCAGGCATTGTGTTGACGGGGGTCACGGAGCATTGTGATGACAAAGGCCATAGATCATTGTGATGAGAGGGGTCATGGAGCATTGTGATGACATGGGCCATGGAGCATTGTGAGGACAAGATTCATGGAGCATTGTGATGACACGGGCATGAAGCATGGTGATGACAACAGACCTGGAGCATTGTGATGACAAGGGCATGGAGCATTGTGATTACAGGAGACTTGGGTCATTGTGATGAAATTGGCAGGGATCATTGTGATTAGAGGGATCATGGAGCATTGTGATGACAAGTGTCATGCAATATTGTGCTGACACAGATCATGGAGCATTTTGATGAGAGTGGCCTTGGAGCACAGTGATGAGAGACGTCATGGGGCATTATGGTGACAGTGGTCAAGGAGCATTGTGATGAAAGTGTTCATGGAGCAACGCGATTATCGGGACAATGGAGCATTGTGAATACAAAGGCCATGGAACATTGAGATAACAGAGTTCATGGAGCATTGTGATGACAAGGGTCTTGGGAGCTACTGATGACACGTTTCATACAGCATTGAGATGACAAGGGCCAAGGCGAATTGTGATGACACGTGTCATGGGGCATTGTGATGACATTGGTCATCTTGCATTGTGATGAGAGTGGTCATGTAGAATTTTGATTAAAGGTATCATGGAGCACTGTGATGACAAAGGCCAAGGAACATTGTGATGACAAGAGTATGGAGCATTGTGATTACAGGGACCATGGAGCATTGTGATGACAACGGCATGGAGCACTGTGATGACATTGGTCATTGAGCATTGTGATTACAAAGACCATGAGGCATTGTGATGACAGGGGCCTTGGAGCATTGTGATGACAATGGTCATCAAGCATTGTGATGACAGGGGTCATAGAGCATTGTGATGAGAAAGACCATGGAGCATGGTGATGACAGAGGCCATGGAACATTGTGATGACCAGGCCATGTACCATTGTGATGACAAGGGCAGGGAACCTTGTGGTGACCGGGGTCATGGAGCATTTTGATGACAACTTTCATGGAACGTTGTGATGACAGGGGTCATGGAGCATTGTGATGAAAGTTGTCCGGGAGCATTGTGATGACAGCGGTCACAGAGAATTGGGATGAAAGGTATCATGCAGCATTGCGATGACAACGGTCAGGGATCATTTTGATGACAGGGGTCGTGGAACATTCTGATAACAAGGTTCATAAAGCATTTTGATGACAGGGGTCATGGAGCATTGTGTTGACACGAGCATGGAGCATTGTAATGATAGGATATCTGGAGCATTGTGATGAAAAGGGGATGGAGCATTTTGATGACAGGGTCCAAGGAGAATTGTGCTGACAATGGCATGGAGCATTGTGATGAAAAGGGTACTGGAGCACTGTGAGGAAGGGAATCATGGATCATTGTGATGACAGGGGTCATGGAGCTTTGTGATGACAAGGGTCATGGAGCATTGTGATGAAAAGTGTCATGGAACATTGTACTGACAGGGATCATGGAGCTTTTTGGTAAGGGAGCCCTTGGAGATTGGTGGTGGCAGGCGTCATGGGGCATTGTGATGACAGCGGTCTTGGAGCATTGTGATGAAAGGGGTCATGGAGCACTGTGATTAGAGGGGCCATGGAGCATTGTGAATACAAAGGCTATGGAGCATTGAGATGACAGGATTCATGGAGCATTGTGATGAAAGTGATCATGGATCATTGTGATGACAAGTGTCCTGAAACCTTGTGATGACACGGTTCATGGAGCATTGTTATGACAAGGACCATGGCGAATTGTGATGACACGTTTCATGGGGCATTGTGATGACATTGGTCATCTTGCATTGTGATGAGAGTGGTCATGTAGAATTTTGATTAAAGGTATCATGGAGCACTGTGATGACAAAGGCCAAGGAACATTGTGATGACAAGTGTCATTCAGCAATGTGATGACACGGGAATGGAGCATTATGATGACAAGTTTTCTGGAGCATTGTGATGACAAGGGTATGGAGCATTGTGATTACAGGGACCATGGAGCATTGTGATGACAACGGCATGGAGCACTGTGATGACATTGGTCATTGAGTATTGTGATTACAAAGACCATGAGGCATTGTGATGACAGGGGCCTGGGAGCATTGTGATGACAATGGTCATCAAGCATTGTGATGACAGGGGTCATAGAGCATTGTGATGAGAAAGACCATGGAGCATGGTGATGACAGAGGCCATGGAACATTGTGATGACCAGGCCATGTACCATTTTGATGACAAGGGCAGGGAACCTTGTGGTGACCGGGGTCATGGAGCATTTTGATGACAACTTTCATGGAACGTTGTGATGACAGGGGTCATGGAGCATTGTGATGAAAGTTGTCCTGGAGCATTGTGATGACAGCGGTCACAGAGAATTGGGATGAAAGGTATCATGCAGCATTGTGATGACAACGGTCAAGGATCATTTTGATGACAGGGGTCGTGGAACATTCTGATAACAAGGTTCATAAAGCATTTTGATGACAGGGGTCATGGAGCATTGTGTTGACACGAGCATGGAGCATTGTAATGATAGGATATCTGGAGCATTGTGATGAAAAGGGGATGGAGCATTTTGATGACAGGGTCCAAGGAGAATTGTGCTGACAATGGCATGGAGCATTGTGATGAAAAGGGTACTGGAGCACTGTGAGGAAGGGAATCATGGATCATTGTGATGACAGGGGTCATGGAGCTTTGTGATGACAAGGGTCATGGAGCATTGTGATGAAAAGTGTCATGGAACATTGTACTGACAGGGATCATGGAGCTTTTTGGTAAGGGAGCCCTTGGAGATTGGTGGTGGCAGGCGTCATGGGGCATTGTGATGACAGCGGTCTTGGAGCATTGTGATGAAAGGGGTCATGGAGCACTGTGATTAGAGGGGCCATGGAGCATTGTGAATACAAAGGCTATGGAGCATTGAGATGACAGGCTTCATGGAGCATTGTGATGAAAGTGATCATGGATCATTGTGATGACAAGTGTCCTGAAACCTTGTGATGACACGGTTCATGGAGCATTGTTATGACAAGGACCATGGCGAATTGTGATGACACGTGTCATGGGGCATTGTGATGACATTGGTCATCTTGCATTGTGATGAGAGTGGTCATGTAGAATTTTGATTAAAGGTATCATGGAGCACTGTGATGACAAAGGCCAAGGAACATTGTGATGACAAGAGTATGGAGCATTGTGATTACAGGGACCATGGAGCATTGTGATGACAATGGCATGGAGCACTGTGATGACATTGGTCATTGAGCATTGTGATTACAAAGACCATGAGGCATTGTGATGACAGGGGCCTGGGAGCATTGTGATGACAATGGTCATCAAGCATTGTGATGACAGGGGTCATAGAGCATTGTGATGAGAAAGACCATGGAGCATGGTGATGACAGAGGCCATGGAACATTGTGATGACCAGGCCATGTACCATTGTGATGACAAGGGCAGGGAACCTTGTGGTGACCGGGGTCATGGAGCATTTTGATGACAACTTTCATGGAACGTTGTGATGACAGGGGTCATGGAGCATTGTGATGAAAGTTGTCCTGGAGCATTGTGATGACAGCGGTCACAGAGAATTGGGATGAAAGGTATCATGCAGCATTGCGATGACAACGGTCAGGGATCATTTTGATGACAGGGGTCATGGAACATTCTGATAACAAGTTTCATCAAGCATTTTGATGACAGGGGTCATGGAGCATTGTGTTGACACGGGCATGGAGCATTGAAATGATAGGATATCTGGAGCATTGTGATGAAAAGGGGATGGAGCATTTTGATGACAGGGTCCAAGGAGAATTGTGCTGACAATGGCATGGAGCATTGTGATGAAAAGGGTACTGGAGCACTGTGAGGAAAGGAATCATGGATCATTGTGATGCCAGGGGTCATGGAGCTTTGTGATGACACGGGTCATGGAGCATTGTGATGACACGGTCAAGGAACATTGTGATGACAAGAAATCTGGAGCATTGTGATGAAAGGGCATGGAGCATTGTGATGAAAGGTGACAAGTAGCATTGTGTTGATATGGGCAGAGAACTTTGTGATGACAGGGGTCATGGAGCATTGTGATGAAAAGTGTCATGGAACATTGTACTGACAGGGATCATGGAGCTTTTTGGTAAGGGAGCCCTTGGAGATTGGTGGTGGCAGGCGTCATGGGGCATTGTGATGACAGCGGTCTTGGAGCATTGTGATGAAAGGGGTCATGGAGCACTGTGATTACAGGGTCCATGGAGCATTGTGAATACAAAGGCTATGGAGCATTGAGATGACAGGGTTCATGGAGCATTGTGATGAAAGTGATCATGGATCATTGTGATGACAAGTGTCCTGAAACCTTGTGATGACACGGTTCATGGAGCATTGTTATGACAAGGACCATGGCGAATTGTGATGACATCTGAAATGGGGCATTGTGATGACAGTGGTCATGTAGAATTGTGATGAAAGGTATCAAGGAGCACTGTGATGACAGGGGCCATGGAACATTGTGATGACAAAGGCCATGGAGCATTGTGATGACAAGTGTCATGGGACATTTTGATGACATTGGCATGGAACATTATGATGACAAGAGTTCTGGAGAATTTTGATGACAAGGGCATGGAGCATTGTGATGACAGGGCCCATGGAGCATTGTGACGAAGAGGGCAGGGAACATTGTGATGACTGGGTTCATGGAGCCTTGTGATGAAAGGGGCCATGGAGCACTGAGATGACAGGCGTCTTGAGGTATGGTGATGACAGTGGTCATGGAGCATTGTGATGAAAGAGATCATGGAGCAATATGATAAGAGGGGACATGGAGCATTGTGATGACAGGTGTATTGGAGCATTGTGATGAAAATATTAATGGATCATTGTGATGACATGTGTCCTGGAACACTGTGATGACACGGTTCATCGAGTATTGTGATGACAAGGGTCATAGCGAATTGTGATAACAGGTGTCATGGGGCAATGTGATGACATTGATCATCTAGGAATTGTGATGGAAGGTATCATGGAGCACTGTGATGACTGGGGGCATGAAGCATTGTTATGAAAATTGTCCTGGATTATTGGGATGACAGCAGTCATGGAGAATTGGGATGACAGGGATTATGCAGCATTGTGTTGACATGGGTATGGACTATTGTGATGACAATGGTCATGGAGCAATGTGATGAAAGTTTTCATGGAATATCGTGATGAAAAGTGCCTGGGAGCATTGTGACGATAAAGGCCATGGAGCATTGTGATGACAAGTGTCATGGAGCATTGTAATGAAAGCTTTCATTGTGCACTGTGATGACAAGGGGGATGGAGTATTGTGATGAAACTGGTCCTGGAACATTGTGATAACAAAAGCCATGGAGCATTGTGATGACAGGCATCATGGAGAATTGTGAAGAAAGGGGCCATGGGGAATTGTAATGACAATAGAGAAATGTGATGAAAATGGTCAGCGAGCATAGTGATTAAAGTGGTCATTGAGAATTGTGATGAAAAGTGACATAGAGCATTGTGATGACAAAGGTCATGGAGAACTGTGATGACCAGGGTCATGTAGCATTGTGATGACACGTTCATGGAACATTGTGATGAGAAGAATTCTGGAGCATTGTGATGACAAGGGCCATGGAGCATTGGGATGCCACGGTCATGGAACATTGTGATGACAAAATTCTGGAGCTTTGTGAGGAAAAAGGCATGGAGCATTGTGATTATAGGGGACATGGAGCATTTTGATGACATGGGCAGGGAACACTGTGATGACAGGTGTTATGGAGCAATGGGATGACAAGTGTCATGGAGCACTGTGATGAGAGGGGCCTTGGAGAATTGTGATGACAGGCGTCATGAGGCATTGAGATGGCAGTGGTCATGGAGCATTATGATGAAAGGTGTTATGGAGCACTGTGATTACAGGGGCCATGGAGCATTGTGAATACAAAGGCCATGGAGCATTGAGATGACAGTGGTCATGGAGCATTGTGATGAAAGTGGTAATGGATCATTGTGATGCCAAGTGTCCTGGGACCCTGTGATGACATGGTTCATGGAGCATTGTGATGACAATGGTCATGGCGAATTGTGATGACAATGTCATGGGGCATTGTGATGGCAGTGGTCATCTAGAAATGTGATTAAAGTTATTATGGAGCACAGTAATGAGAGGGGCCATGGAGCATTGTGATGACAAGTCTCATGGAGCATTGTGATGACAGGTGTCATGGAGCATCGTGATGACAAATGCCATTGAGAATTGTGATCAGAGGTGACATTGGGCATTGTGATGAAAGGGGTCATGGAGTACTGGGAGTACAGGGGCCATGGAGCCTTGTGATAACAAGTGACATGGAGAATAGTGATGACAGGCATCATAGAGCATTGTGATGACAAGTGCCATTTAGCATTTTGATGACAGGGGTCATCAGGCATTGTGTTGACGGGGGTCACGGAGCATTGTGATGACAAAGGCCATAGATCATTGTGATGAGAGGGGTCATGGAGCATTGTGATGACATGGGCCATGGAGCATTGTGAGGACAAGATTCATGGAGCATTGTGATGACACGGGCATGAAGCATGGTGATGACAACAGACCTGGAGCATTGTGATGACAAGGGCATGGAGCATTGTGATTACAGGAGACTTGGGTCATTGTGATGAAATTGGCAGGGATCATTGTGATTAGAGGGATCATGGAGCATTGTGATGACAAGTGTCATGCAATATTGTGCTGACACAGATCATGGAGCATTTTGATGAGAGTGGCCTTGGAGCACAGTGATGAGAGACGTCATGGGGCATTATGGTGACAGTGGTCAAGGAGCATTGTGATGAAAGTGTTCATGGAGCAACGCGATTATCGGGACAATGGAGCATTGTGAATACAAAGGCCATGGAACATTGAGATAACAGAGTTCATGGAGCATTGTGATGACAAGGGTCTTGGGAGCTACTGATGACACGTTTCATACAGCATTGAGATGACAAGGGCCAAGGCGAATTGTGATGACACGTGTCATGGGGCATTGTGATGACATTGGTCATCTTGCATTGTGATGAGAGTGGTCATGTAGAATTTTGATTAAAGGTATCATGGAGCACTGTGATGACAAAGGCCAAGGAACATTGTGATGACAAGAGTATGGAGCATTGTGATTACAGGGACCATGGAGCATTGTGATGACAACGGCATGGAGCACTGTGATGACATTGGTCATTGAGCATTGTGATTACAAAGACCATGAGGCATTGTGATGACAGGGGCCTTGGAGCATTGTGATGACAATGGTCATCAAGCATTGTGATGACAGGGGTCATAGAGCATTGTGATGAGAAAGACCATGGAGCATGGTGATGACAGAGGCCATGGAACATTGTGATGACCAGGCCATGTACCATTGTGATGACAAGGGCAGGGAACCTTGTGGTGACCGGGGTCATGGAGCATTTTGATGACAACTTTCATGGAACGTTGTGATGACAGGGGTCATGGAGCATTGTGATGAAAGTTGTCCGGGAGCATTGTGATGACAGCGGTCACAGAGAATTGGGATGAAAGGTATCATGCAGCATTGCGATGACAACGGTCAGGGATCATTTTGATGACAGGGGTCGTGGAACATTCTGATAACAAGGTTCATAAAGCATTTTGATGACAGGGGTCATGGAGCATTGTGTTGACACGAGCATGGAGCATTGTAATGATAGGATATCTGGAGCATTGTGATGAAAAGGGGATGGAGCATTTTGATGACAGGGTCCAAGGAGAATTGTGCTGACAATGGCATGGAGCATTGTGATGAAAAGGGTACTGGAGCACTGTGAGGAAGGGAATCATGGATCATTGTGATGACAGGGGTCATGGAGCTTTGTGATGACAAGGGTCATGGAGCATTGTGATGAAAAGTGTCATGGAACATTGTACTGACAGGGATCATGGAGCTTTTTGGTAAGGGAGCCCTTGGAGATTGGTGGTGGCAGGCGTCATGGGGCATTGTGATGACAGCGGTCTTGGAGCATTGTGATGAAAGGGGTCATGGAGCACTGTGATTAGAGGGGCCATGGAGCATTGTGAATACAAAGGCTATGGAGCATTGAGATGACAGGATTCATGGAGCATTGTGATGAAAGTGATCATGGATCATTGTGATGACAAGTGTCCTGAAACCTTGTGATGACACGGTTCATGGAGCATTGTTATGACAAGGACCATGGCGAATTGTGATGACACGTTTCATGGGGCATTGTGATGACATTGGTCATCTTGCATTGTGATGAGAGTGGTCATGTAGAATTTTGATTAAAGGTATCATGGAGCACTGTGATGACAAAGGCCAAGGAACATTGTGATGACAAGTGTCATTCAGCAATGTGATGACACGGGAATGGAGCATTATGATGACAAGTTTTCTGGAGCATTGTGATGACAAGGGTATGGAGCATTGTGATTACAGGGACCATGGAGCATTGTGATGACAACGGCATGGAGCACTGTGATGACATTGGTCATTGAGTATTGTGATTACAAAGACCATGAGGCATTGTGATGACAGGGGCCTGGGAGCATTGTGATGACAATGGTCATCAAGCATTGTGATGACAGGGGTCATAGAGCATTGTGATGAGAAAGACCATGGAGCATGGTGATGACAGAGGCCATGGAACATTGTGATGACCAGGCCATGTACCATTTTGATGACAAGGGCAGGGAACCTTGTGGTGACCGGGGTCATGGAGCATTTTGATGACAACTTTCATGGAACGTTGTGATGACAGGGGTCATGGAGCATTGTGATGAAAGTTGTCCTGGAGCATTGTGATGACAGCGGTCACAGAGAATTGGGATGAAAGGTATCATGCAGCATTGTGATGACAACGGTCAAGGATCATTTTGATGACAGGGGTCGTGGAACATTCTGATAACAAGGTTCATAAAGCATTTTGATGACAGGGGTCATGGAGCATTGTGTTGACACGAGCATGGAGCATTGTAATGATAGGATATCTGGAGCATTGTGATGAAAAGGGGATGGAGCATTTTGATGACAGGGTCCAAGGAGAATTGTGCTGACAATGGCATGGAGCATTGTGATGAAAAGGGTACTGGAGCACTGTGAGGAAGGGAATCATGGATCATTGTGATGACAGGGGTCATGGAGCTTTGTGATGACAAGGGTCATGGAGCATTGTGATGAAAAGTGTCATGGAACATTGTACTGACAGGGATCATGGAGCTTTTTGGTAAGGGAGCCCTTGGAGATTGGTGGTGGCAGGCGTCATGGGGCATTGTGATGACAGCGGTCTTGGAGCATTGTGATGAAAGGGGTCATGGAGCACTGTGATTAGAGGGGCCATGGAGCATTGTGAATACAAAGGCTATGGAGCATTGAGATGACAGGCTTCATGGAGCATTGTGATGAAAGTGATCATGGATCATTGTGATGACAAGTGTCCTGAAACCTTGTGATGACACGGTTCATGGAGCATTGTTATGACAAGGACCATGGCGAATTGTGATGACACGTGTCATGGGGCATTGTGATGACATTGGTCATCTTGCATTGTGATGAGAGTGGTCATGTAGAATTTTGATTAAAGGTATCATGGAGCACTGTGATGACAAAGGCCAAGGAACATTGTGATGACAAGAGTATGGAGCATTGTGATTACAGGGACCATGGAGCATTGTGATGACAATGGCATGGAGCACTGTGATGACATTGGTCATTGAGCATTGTGATTACAAAGACCATGAGGCATTGTGATGACAGGGGCCTGGGAGCATTGTGATGACAATGGTCATCAAGCATTGTGATGACAGGGGTCATAGAGCATTGTGATGAGAAAGACCATGGAGCATGGTGATGACAGAGGCCATGGAACATTGTGATGACCAGGCCATGTACCATTGTGATGACAAGGGCAGGGAACCTTGTGGTGACCGGGGTCATGGAGCATTTTGATGACAACTTTCATGGAACGTTGTGATGACAGGGGTCATGGAGCATTGTGATGAAAGTTGTCCTGGAGCATTGTGATGACAGCGGTCACAGAGAATTGGGATGAAAGGTATCATGCAGCATTGCGATGACAACGGTCAGGGATCATTTTGATGACAGGGGTCATGGAACATTCTGATAACAAGTTTCATCAAGCATTTTGATGACAGGGGTCATGGAGCATTGTGTTGACACGGGCATGGAGCATTGAAATGATAGGATATCTGGAGCATTGTGATGAAAAGGGGATGGAGCATTTTGATGACAGGGTCCAAGGAGAATTGTGCTGACAATGGCATGGAGCATTGTGATGAAAAGGGTACTGGAGCACTCTGAGGAAAGGAATCATGGATCATTGTGATGCCAGGGGTCATGGAGCTTTGTGATGACACGGGTCATGGAGCATTGTGATGACACGGTCAAGGAACATTGTGATGACAAGAAATCTGGAGCATTGTGATGAAAGGGCATGGAGCATTGTGATGAAAGGTGACAAGTAGCATTGTGTTGATATGGGCAGAGAACTTTGTGATGACAGGGGTCATGGAGCATTGTGATGAAAAGTGTCATGGAACATTGTACTGACAGGGATCATGGAGCTTTTTGGTAAGGGAGCCCTTGGAGATTGGTGGTGGCAGGCGTCATGGGGCATTGTGATGACAGCGGTCTTGGAGCATTGTGATGAAAGGGGTCATGGAGCACTGTGATTAGAGGGGCCATGGAGCATTGTGAATACAAAGGCTATGGAGCATTGAGATGACAGGGTTCATGGAGCATTGTGATGAAAGTGATCATGGATCATTGTGATGACAAGTGTCCTGAAACCTTGTGATGACACGGTTCATGGAGCATTGTTATGACAAGGACCATGGCGAATTGTGATGACATCTGAAATGGGGCATTGTGATGACAGTGGTCATGTACAATTGTGATGAAAGGTATCAAGGAGCACTGTGATGACAGGGGCCATGGAACATTGTGATGACAAAGGCCATGGAGCATTGTGATGACAAGTGTCATGGGACATTTTGATGACATTGGCATGGAACATTATGATGACAAGAGTTCTGGAGAATTTTGATGACAAGGGCATGGAGCATTGTGATGACAGGGCCCATGGAGCATTGTGACGAAGAGGGCAGGGAACATTGTGATGACTGGGTTCATGGAGCCTTGTGATGAAAGGGGCCATGGAGCACTGAGATGACAGGCGTCTTGAGGTATGGTGATGACAGTGGTCATGGAGCATTGTGATGAAAGAGATCATGGAGCAATATGATAAGAGGGGACATGGAGCATTGTGATGACAGGTGTATTGGAGCATTGTGATGAAAATATGAATGGATCATTGTGATGACATGTGTCCTGGAACACTGTGATGACACGGTTCATCGAGTATTGTGATGACAAGGGTCATAGCGAATTGTGATAACAGGTGTCATGGGGCATTGTGATGACATTGATCATCTAGGAATTGTGATGGAAGGTATCATGGAGCGCTGTGATGACTGGGGGCATGAAGCATTGTTATGAAAATTGTCCTGGATTATTGTGATGACAGCAGTCATGGAGAATTGGGATGACAGGGATTATGCAGCATTGTGTTGACATGGGTATGGACTATTGTGATGACAATGGTCATGGAGCAATGTGATGAAAGTTTTCATGGAATATCGTGATGAAAAGTGCCTGGGAGCATTGTGACGATAAAGGCCATGGAGCATTGTGATGACAAGTGTCATGGAGCATTGTAATGAAAGCTTTCATTGTGCACTGTGATGACAAGGGGGATGGAGTATTGTGATGAAACTGGTCCTGGAGCATTGTGATAACAAAAGCCATGGAGCATTGTGATGACAGGCATCATGGAGAATTGTGAAGAAAGGGGCCATGGGGAATTGTAATGACAATAGAGAAATGTGATGAAAATGGTCAGCGAGCATAGTGATTAAAGTGGTCATTGAGAATTGTGATGAAAAGTGACATAGAGCATTGTGATGACAAAGGTCATGGAGAACTGTGATGACCAGGGTCATGTAGCATTGTGATGACACGTTCATGGAACATTGTGATGACAAGAATTCTGGAGCATTGTGATGACAAGGGCCATGGAGCATTGGGATGCCACGGTCATGGAACATTGTGATGACAAAATTCTGGAGCTTTGTGAGGAAAAAGGCATGGAGCATTGTGATTATAGGGGACATGGAGCATTTTGATGACATGGGCAGGGAACACTGTGATGACAGGTGTTATGGAGCAATGGGATGACAAGTGTCATGGAGCACTGTGATGAGAGGGGCCTTGGAGAATTGTGATGACAGGCGTCATGAGGCATTGAGATGGCAGTGGTCATGGAGCATTATGATGAAAGGTGTTATGGAGCACTGTGATTACAGGGGCCATGGAGCATTGTGAATACAAAGGCCATGGAGCATTGAGATGACAGTGGTCATGGAGCATTGTGATGAAAGTGGTAATGGATCATTGTGATGCCAAGTGTCCTGGGACCCTGTGATGACATGGTTCATGGAGCATTGTGATGACAATGGTCATGGCGAATTGTGATGACAATGTCATGGGGCATTGTGATGGCAGTGGTCATCTAGAAATGTGATTAAAGTTATTATGGAGCACAGTAATGAGAGGGGCCATGGAGCATTGTGATGACAAGTCTCATGGAGCATTGTGATGACAGGTGTCATGGAGCATCGTGATGACAAATGCCATTGAGAATTGTGATCAGAGGTGACATTGGGCATTGTGATGAAAGGGGTCATGGAGTACTGGGAGTACAGGGGCCATGGAGCCTTGTGATAACAAGTGACATGGAGAATAGTGATGACAGGCATCATAGAGCATTGTGATGACAAGTGCCATTTAGCATTTTGATGACAGGGGTCATCAGGCATTGTGTTGACGGGGGTCACGGAGCATTGTGATGACAAAGGCCATAGATCATTGTGATGAGAGGGGTCATGGAGCATTGTGATGACATGGGCCATGGAGCATTGTGAGGACAAGATTCATGGAGCATTGTGATGACACGGGCATGAAGCATGGTGATGACAACAGACCTGGAGCATTGTGATGACAAGGGCATGGAGCATTGTGATTACAGGAGACTTGGGTCATTGTGATGAAATTGGCAGGGATCATTGTGATTAGAGGGATCATGGAGCATTGTGATGACAAGTGTCATGCAATATTGTGCTGACACAGATCATGGAGCATTTTGATGAGAGTGGCCTTGGAGCACAGTGATGAGAGACGTCATGGGGCATTATGGTGACAGTGGTCAAGGAGCATTGTGATGAAAGTGTTCATGGAGCAACGCGATTATCGGGACAATGGAGCATTGTGAATACAAAGGCCATGGAACATTGAGATAACAGAGTTCATGGAGCATTGTGATGACAAGGGTCTTGGGAGCTACTGATGACACGTTTCATACAGCATTGAGATGACAAGGGCCAAGGCGAATTGTGATGACACGTGTCATGGGGCATTGTGATGACATTGGTCATCTTGCATTGTGATGAGAGTGGTCATGTAGAATTTTGATTAAAGGTATCATGGAGCACTGTGATGACAAAGGCCAAGGAACATTGTGATGACAAGAGTATGGAGCATTGTGATTACAGGGACCATGGAGCATTGTGATGACAACGGCATGGAGCACTGTGATGACATTGGTCATTGAGCATTGTGATTACAAAGACCATGAGGCATTGTGATGACAGGGGCCTTGGAGCATTGTGATGACAATGGTCATCAAGCATTGTGATGACAGGGGTCATAGAGCATTGTGATGAGAAAGACCATGGAGCATGGTGATGACAGAGGCCATGGAACATTGTGATGACCAGGCCATGTACCATTGTGATGACAAGGGCAGGGAACCTTGTGGTGACCGGGGTCATGGAGCATTTTGATGACAACTTTCATGGAACGTTGTGATGACAGGGGTCATGGAGCATTGTGATGACAGCGGTCACAGAGAATTGGGATGAAACGTGTCATGCAGCATTGTGATGACAACGGTCAGGGATCATTTTGATGACAGGGGTCATGGAATATTCTGATAACAAGTTTCATCAAGCATTTTGATGACAGGGGTCATGGAGCATTGTGTTGACACGGGCATGGAGCATGGTAATGATAGGATATCTGGAGCATTGTGATGAAAAGGGGATGGAGCATTTTGATGACAGGGTCCAAGGAGCATTGTGCTGACAATGGCATGGAGCATTGTGATGAAAGGTGACAAGTAGCATTGTGATGATATGGGCAGAGAACTTTGTGATGACAGGGGTCATGGAGCATTATGATGAAAAGTGTCATGGAACATTGTACTGACAGGGATCATGGAGCTTTTTGGTAAGGGAGCCCTTGGAGATTGGTGGTGGCAGGCGTCATGGGGCATTGTGATGACAGCGGTCTTGGAGCATTGTGATGAAAGGGGTCATGGAGCACTGTGATTACAGGGGCCATGGAGCATTGTGAATACAAAGGCTATGGAGCATTGAGATGACAGGCTTCATGGAGCATTGTGATGAAAGTGATCATGGATCATTGTGATGACAAGTGTCCTGAAACCTTGTGATGACACGGTTCATGGAGCATTGTTATGACAAGGACCATGGCGAATTGTGATGACATCTGAAATGTGGCATTGTGATGACAGTGGTCATGTAGAATTGTGATGAAAGGTATCAAGGAGCACTGTGATGACAGGGGCCATGGAACATTGTGATGACAAAGGCCATGGAGCATTGTGATGACAAGTGTCATGGGACATTTTGATGACATTGGCATGGAACATTATGATGACAAGAGTTCTGGAGAATTTTGATGACAAGGGCATGGAGCATTGTGATGACAGGGCCCATGGAGCATTGTGACGAAGAGGGCAGGGAACATTGTGATGACTGGGTTCATGGAGCCTTGTGATGAAAGGGGCCATGGAGCACTGAGATGACAGGCGTCTTGAGGTATGGTGATGACAGTGGTCATGGAGCATTGTGATGAAAGAGATCATGGAGCAATATGATAAGAGGGGACATGGAGCATTGTGATGACAGGTGTATTGGAGCATTGTGATGAAAATATTAATGGATCATTGTGATGACATGTGTCCTGGAACACTGTGATGACACGGTTCATCGAGTATTGTGATGACAAGGGTCATAGCGAATTGTGATAACAGGTGTCATGGGGCAATGTGATGACATTGATCATCTAGGAATTGTGATGGAAGGTATCATGGAGCACTGTGATGACTGGGGGCATGAAGCATTGTTATGAAAATTGTCCTGGATTATTGGGATGACAGCAGTCATGGAGAATTGGGATGACAGGGATTATGCAGCATTGTGTTGACATGGGTATGGACTATTGTGATGACAATGGTCATGGAGCAATGTGATGAAAGTTTTCATGGAATATCGTGATGAAAAGTGCCTGGGAGCATTGTGACGATAAAGGCCATGGAGCATTGTGATGACAAGTGTCATGGAGCATTGTAATGAAAGCTTTCATTGTGCACTGTGATGACAAGGGGGATGGAGTATTGTGATGAAACTGGTCCTGGAACATTGTGATAACAAAAGCCATGGAGCATTGTGATGACAGGCATCATGGAGAATTGTGAAGAAAGGGGCCATGGGGAATTGTAATGACAATAGAGAAATGTGATGAAAATGGTCAGCGAGCATAGTGATTAAAGTGGTCATTGAGAATTGTGATGAAAAGTGACATAGAGCATTGTGATGACAAAGGTCATGGAGAACTGTGATGACCAGGGTCATGTAGCATTGTGATGACACGTTCATGGAACATTGTGATGACAAGAATTCTGGAGCATTGTGATGACAAGGGCCATGGAGCATTGGGATGCCACGGTCATGGAACATTGTGATGACAAAATTCTGGAGCTTTGTGAGGAAAAAGGCATGGAGCATTGTGATTATAGGGGACATGGAGCATTTTGATGACATGGGCAGGGAACACTGTGATGACAGGTGTTATGGAGCAATGGGATGACAAGTGTCATGGAGCACTGTGATGAGAGGGGCCTTGGAGAATTGTGATGACAGGCGTCATGAGGCATTGAGATGGCAGTGGTCATGGAGCATTATGATGAAAGGTGTTATGGAGCACTGTGATTACAGGGGCCATGGAGCATTGTGAATACAAAGGCCATGGAGCATTGAGATGACAGTGGTCATGGAGCATTGTGATGAAAGTGGTAATGGATCATTGTGATGCCAAGTGTCCTGGGACCCTGTGATGACATGGTTCATGGAGCATTGTGATGACAATGGTCATGGCGAATTGTGATGACAATGTCATGGGGCATTGTGATGGCAGTGGTCATCTAGAAATGTGATTAAAGTTATTATGGAGCACAGTAATGAGAGGGGCCATGGAGCATTGTGATGACAAGTCTCATGGAGCATTGTGATGACAGGTGTCATGGAGCATCGTGATGACAAATGCCATTGAGAATTGTGATCAGAGGTGACATTGGGCATTGTGATGAAAGGGGTCATGGAGTACTGGGAGTACAGGGGCCATGGAGCCTTGTGATAACAAGTGACATGGAGAATAGTGATGACAGGCATCATAGAGCATTGTGATGACAAGTGCCATTTAGCATTTTGATGACAGGGGTCATCAGGCATTGTGTTGACGGGGGTCACGGAGCATTGTGATGACAAAGGCCATAGATCATTGTGATGAGAGGGGTCATGGAGCATTGTGATGACATGGGCCATGGAGCATTGTGAGGACAAGATTCATGGAGCATTGTGATGACACGGGCATGAAGCATGGTGATGACAACAGACCTGGAGCATTGTGATGACAAGGGCATGGAGCATTGTGATTACAGGAGACTTGGGTCATTGTGATGAAATTGGCAGGGATCATTGTGATTAGAGGGATCATGGAGCATTGTGATGACAAGTGTCATGCAATATTGTGCTGACACAGATCATGGAGCATTTTGATGAGAGTGGCCTTGGAGCACAGTGATGAGAGACGTCATGGGGCATTATGGTGACAGTGGTCAAGGAGCATTGTGATGAAAGTGTTCATGGAGCAACGCGATTATCGGGACAATGGAGCATTGTGAATACAAAGGCCATGGAACATTGAGATAACAGAGTTCATGGAGCATTGTGATGACAAGGGTCTTGGGAGCTACTGATGACACGTTTCATACAGCATTGAGATGACAAGGGCCAAGGCGAATTGTGATGACACGTGTCATGGGGCATTGTGATGACATTGGTCATCTTGCATTGTGATGAGAGTGGTCATGTAGAATTTTGATTAAAGGTATCATGGAGCACTGTGATGACAAAGGCCAAGGAACATTGTGATGACAAGAGTATGGAGCATTGTGATTACAGGGACCATGGAGCATTGTGATGACAACGGCATGGAGCACTGTGATGACATTGGTCATTGAGCATTGTGATTACAAAGACCATGAGGCATTGTGATGACAGGGGCCTTGGAGCATTGTGATGACAATGGTCATCAAGCATTGTGATGACAGGGGTCATAGAGCATTGTGATGAGAAAGACCATGGAGCATGGTGATGACAGAGGCCATGGAACATTGTGATGACCAGGCCATGTACCATTGTGATGACAAGGGCAGGGAACCTTGTGGTGACCGGGGTCATGGAGCATTTTGATGACAACTTTCATGGAACGTTGTGATGACAGGGGTCATGGAGCATTGTGATGAAAGTTGTCCGGGAGCATTGTGATGACAGCGGTCACAGAGAATTGGGATGAAAGGTATCATGCAGCATTGCGATGACAAAGGTCAGGGATCATTTTGATGACAGGGGTCGTGGAACATTCTGATAACAAGGTTCATAAAGCATTTTGATGACAGGGGTCATGGAGCATTGTGTTGACACGAGCATGGAGCATTGTAATGATAGGATATCTGGAGCATTGTGATGAAAAGGGGATGGAGCATTTTGATGACAGGGTCCAAGGAGAATTGTGCTGACAATGGCATGGAGCATTGTGATGAAAAGGGTACTGGAGCACTGTGAGGAAGGGAATCATGGATCATTGTGATGACAGGGGTCATGGAGCTTTGTGATGACAAGGGTCATGGAGCATTGTGATGAAAAGTGTCATGGAACATTGTACTGACAGGGATCATGGAGCTTTTTGGTAAGGGAGCCCTTGGAGATTGGTGGTGGCAGGCGTCATGGGGCATTGTGATGACAGCGGTCTTGGAGCATTGTGATGAAAGGGGTCATGGAGCACTGTGATTAGAGGGGCCATGGAGCATTGTGAATACAAAGGCTATGGAGCATTGAGATGACAGGCTTCATGGAGCATTGTGATGAAAGTGATCATGGATCATTGTGATGACAAGTGTCCTGAAACCTTGTGATGACACGGTTCATGGAGCATTGTTATGACAAGGACCATGGCGAATTGTGATGACACGTGTCATGGGGCATTGTGATGACATTGGTCATCTTGCATTGTGATGAGAGTGGTCATGTAGAATTTTGATTAAAGGTATCATGGAGCACTGTGATGACAAAGGCCAAGGAACATTGTGATGACAAGAGTATGGAGCATTGTGATTACAGGGACCATGGAGCATTGTGATGACAATGGCATGGAGCACTGTGATGACATTGGTCATTGAGCATTGTGATTACAAAGACCATGAGGCATTGTGATGACAGGGGCCTGGGAGCATTGTGATGACAATGGTCATCAAGCATTGTGATGACAGGGGTCATAGAGCATTGTGATGAGAAAGACCATGGAGCATGGTGATGACAGAGGCCATGGAACATTGTGATGACCAGGCCATGTACCATTGTGATGACAAGGGCAGGGAACCTTGTGGTGACCGGGGTCATGGAGCATTTTGATGACAACTTTCATGGAACGTTGTGATGACAGGGGTCATGGAGCATTGTGATGAAAGTTGTCCTGGAGCATTGTGATGACAGCGGTCACAGAGAATTGGGATGAAAGGTATCATGCAGCATTGCGATGACAACGGTCAGGGATCATTTTGATGACAGGGGTCATGGAACATTCTGATAACAAGTTTCATCAAGCATTTTGATGACAGGGGTCATGGAGCATTGTGTTGACACGGGCATGGAGCATTGAAATGATAGGATATCTGGAGCATTGTGATGAAAAGGGGATGGAGCATTTTGATGACAGGGTCCAAGGAGAATTGTGCTGACAATGGCATGGAGCATTGTGATGAAAAGGGTACTGGAGCACTCTGAGGAAAGGAATCATGGATCATTGTGATGCCAGGGGTCATGGAGCTTTGTGATGACACGGGTCATGGAGCATTGTGATGACACGGTCAAGGAACATTGTGATGACAAGAAATCTGGAGCATTGTGATGAAAGGGCATGGAGCATTGTGATGAAAGGTGACAAGTAGCATTGTGTTGATATGGGCAGAGAACTTTGTGATGACAGGGGTCATGGAGCATTGTGATGAAAAGTGTCATGGAACATTGTACTGACAGGGATCATGGAGCTTTTTGGTAAGGGAGCCCTTGGAGATTGGTGGTGGCAGGCGTCATGGGGCATTGTGATGACAGCGGTCTTGGAGCATTGTGATGAAAGGGGTCATGGAGCACTGTGATTAGAGGGGCCATGGAGCATTGTGAATACAAAGGCTATGGAGCATTGAGATGACAGGGTTCATGGAGCATTGTGATGAAAGTGATCATGGATCATTGTGATGACAAGTGTCCTGAAACCTTGTGATGACACGGTTCATGGAGCATTGTTATGACAAGGACCATGGCGAATTGTGATGACATCTGAAATGGGGCATTGTGATGACAGTGGTCATGTAGAATTGTGATGAAAGGTATCAAGGAGCACTGTGATGACAGGGGCCATGGAACATTGTGATGACAAAGGCCATGGAGCATTGTGATGACAAGTGTCATGGGACATTTTGATGACATTGGCATGGAACATTATGATGACAAGAGTTCTGGAGAATTTTGATGACAAGGGCATGGAGCATTGTGATGACAGGGCCCATGGAGCATTGTGACGAAGAGGGCAGGGAACATTGTGATGACTGGGTTCATGGAGCCTTGTGATGAAAGGGGCCATGGAGCACTGAGATGACAGGCGTCTTGAGGTATGGTGATGACAGTGGTCATGGAGCATTGTGATGAAAGAGATCATGGAGCAATATGATAAGAGGGGACATGGAGCATTGTGATGACAGGTGTATTGGAGCATTGTGATGAAAATATGAATGGATCATTGTGATGACATGTGTCCTGGAACACTGTGATGACACGGTTCATCGAGTATTGTGATGACAAGGGTCATAGCGAATTGTGATAACAGGTGTCATGGGGCATTGTGATGACATTGATCATCTAGGAATTGTGATGGAAGGTATCATGGAGCGCTGTGATGACTGGGGGCATGAAGCATTGTTATGAAAATTGTCCTGGATTATTGTGATGACAGCAGTCATGGAGAATTGGGATGACAGGGATTATGCAGCATTGTGTTGACATGGGTATGGACTATTGTGATGACAATGGTCATGGAGCAATGTGATGAAAGTTTTCATGGAATATCGTGATGAAAAGTGCCTGGGAGCATTGTGACGATAAAGGCCATGGAGCATTGTGATGACAAGTGTCATGGAGCATTGTAATGAAAGCTTTCATTGTGCACTGTGATGACAAGGGGGATGGAGTATTGTGATGAAACTGGTCCTGGAGCATTGTGATAACAAAAGCCATGGAGCATTGTGATGACAGGCATCATGGAGAATTGTGAAGAAAGGGGCCATGGGGAATTGTAATGACAATAGAGAAATGTGATGAAAATGGTCAGCGAGCATAGTGATTAAAGTGGTCATTGAGAATTGTGATGAAAAGTGACATAGAGCATTGTGATGACAAAGGTCATGGAGAACTGTGATGACCAGGGTCATGTAGCATTGTGATGACACGTTCATGGAACATTGTGATGACAAGAATTCTGGAGCATTGTGATGACAAGGGCCATGGAGCATTGGGATGCCACGGTCATGGAACATTGTGATGACAAAATTCTGGAGCTTTGTGAGGAAAAAGGCATGGAGCATTGTGATTATAGGGGACATGGAGCATTTTGATGACATGGGCAGGGAACACTGTGATGACAGGTGTTATGGAGCAATGGGATGACAAGTGTCATGGAGCACTGTGATGAGAGGGGCCTTGGAGAATTGTGATGACAGGCGTCATGAGGCATTGAGATGGCAGTGGTCATGGAGCATTATGATGAAAGGTGTTATGGAGCACTGTGATTACAGGGGCCATGGAGCATTGTGAATACAAAGGCCATGGAGCATTGAGATGACAGTGGTCATGGAGCATTGTGATGAAAGTGGTAATGGATCATTGTGATGCCAAGTGTCCTGGGACCCTGTGATGACATGGTTCATGGAGCATTGTGATGACAATGGTCATGGCGAATTGTGATGACAATGTCATGGGGCATTGTGATGGCAGTGGTCATCTAGAAATGTGATTAAAGTTATTATGGAGCACAGGAATGAGAGGGGCCATGGAGCATTGTGATGACAAGTCTCATGGAGCATTGTGATGACAGGTGTCATGGAGCATCGTGATGACAAATGCCATTGAGAATTGTGATCAGAGGTGACATTGGGCATTGTGATGAAAGGGGTCATGGAGTACTGGGAGTACAGGGGCCATGGAGCCTTGTGATAACAAGTGACATGGAGAATAGTGATGACAGGCATCATAGAGCATTGTGATGACAAGTGCCATTTAGCATTTTGATGACAGGGGTCATCAGGCATTGTGTTGACGGGGGTCACGGAGCATTGTGATGACAAAGGCCATAGATCATTGTGATGAGAGGGGTCATGGAGCATTGTGATGACATGGGCCATGGAGCATTGTGAGGACAAGATTCATGGAGCATTGTGATGACACGGGCATGAAGCATGGTGATGACAACAGACCTGGAGCATTGTGATGACAAGGGCATGGAGCATTGTGATTACAGGAGACTTGGGTCATTGTGATGAAATTGGCAGGGATCATTGTGATTAGAGGGATCATGGAGCATTGTGATGACAAGTGTCATGCAATATTGTGCTGACACAGATCATGGAGCATTTTGATGAGAGTGGCCTTGGAGCACAGTGATGAGAGACGTCATGGGGCATTATGGTGACAGTGGTCAAGGAGCATTGTGATGAAAGTGTTCATGGAGCAACGCGATTATCGGGACAATGGAGCATTGTGAATACAAAGGCCATGGAACATTGAGATAACAGAGTTCATGGAGCATTGTGATGACAAGGGTCTTGGGAGCTACTGATGACACGTTTCATACAGCATTGAGATGACAAGGGCCAAGGCGAATTGTGATGACACGTGTCATGGGGCATTGTGATGACATTGGTCATCTTGCATTGTGATGAGAGTGGTCATGTAGAATTTTGATTAAAGGTATCATGGAGCACTGTGATGACAAAGGCCAAGGAACATTGTGATGACAAGAGTATGGAGCATTGTGATTACAGGGACCATGGAGCATTGTGATGACAACGGCATGGAGCACTGTGATGACATTGGTCATTGAGCATTGTGATTACAAAGACCATGAGGCATTGTGATGACAGGGGCCTTGGAGCATTGTGATGACAATGGTCATCAAGCATTGTGATGACAGGGGTCATAGAGCATTGTGATGAGAAAGACCATGGAGCATGGTGATGACAGAGGCCATGGAACATTGTGATGACCAGGCCATGTACCATTGTGATGACAAGGGCAGGGAACCTTGTGGTGACCGGGGTCATGGAGCATTTTGATGACAACTTTCATGGAACGTTGTGATGACAGGGGTCATGGAGCATTGTGATGAAAGTTGTCCGGGAGCATTGTGATGACAGCGGTCACAGAGAATTGGGATGAAAGGTATCATGCAGCATTGCGATGACAACGGTCAGGGATCATTTTGATGACAGGGGTCGTGGAACATTCTGATAACAAGGTTCATAAAGCATTTTGATGACAGGGGTCATGGAGCATTGTGTTGACACGAGCATGGAGCATTGTAATGATAGGATATCTGGAGCATTGTGATGAAAAGGGGATGGAGCATTTTGATGACAGGGTCCAAGGAGAATTGTGCTGACAATGGCATGGAGCATTGTGATGAAAAGGGTCATGGAGCATTGTGATGAAAAGTGTCATGGAACATTGTACTGACAGGGATCATGGAGCTTTTTGGTAAGGGAGCCCTTGGAGATTGGTGGTGGCAGGCGTCATGGGGCATTGTGATGACAGCGGTCTTGGAGCATTGTGATGAAAGGGGTCATGGAGCACTGTGATTAGAGGGGCCATGGAGCATTGTGAATACAAAGGCTATGGAGCATTGAGATGACAGGCTTCATGGAGCATTGTGATGAAAGTGATCATGGATCATTGTGATGACAAGTGTCCTGAAACCTTGTGATGACACGGTTCATGGAGCATTGTTATGACAAGGACCATGGCGAATTATGATGACACGTGTCATGGGGCATTGTGATGACATTGGTCATCTTGCATTGTGATGAGAGTGGTCATGTAGAATTTTGATTAAAGGTATCATGGAGCACTGTGATGACAAAGGCCAAGGAACATTGTGATGACAAGTGTCATTCAGCAATGTGATGACACGGGAATGGAGCATTATGATGACAAGTTTTCTGGAGCATTGTGATGACAAGGGTATGGAGCATTGTGATTACAGGGACCATGGAGCATTGTGATGACAACGGCATGGAGCACTGTGATGACATTGGTCATTGAGTATTGTGATTACAAAGACCATGAGGCATTGTGATGACAGGGGCCTGGGAGCATTGTGATGACAATGGTCATCAAGCATTGTGATGACAGGGGTCATAGAGCATTGTGATGAGAAAGACCATGGAGCATGGTGATGACAGAGGCCATGGAACATTGTGATGACCAGGCCATGTACCATTTTGATGACAAGGGCAGGGAACCTTGTGGTGACCGGGGTCATGGAGCATTTTGATGACAACTTTCATGGAACGTTGTGATGACAGGGGTCATGGAGCATTGTGATGAAAGTTGTCCTGGAGCATTGTGATGACAGCGGTCACAGAGAATTGGGATGAAAGGTATCATGCACCATTGTGATGACAACGGTCAGGGATCATTTTGATGACAGGGGTCATGGAACATTCTGATAACAAGGTTCATAAAGCATTTTGATGACAGGGGTCATGGAGCATTGTGTTGACACGAGCATGGAGCATTGTAATGATAGGATATCTGGAGCATTGTGATGAAAAGGGGATGGAGCATTTTGATGACAGGGTCCAAGGAGAATTGTGCTGACAATGGCATGGAGCATTGTGATGAAAAGGGTACTGGAGCACTGTGAGGAAAGGAATCATGGATCATTGTGATGACAGGGGTCATGGAGCTTTGTGATGACAAGGGTCATGGAGCATTGTGATGACACGGTCAAGGAACATTGCGATGACAAGAATTCTGGAGCATTGTGATGAAAGGGCATGGTGCATTGTGATGAAAGGTGACAAGGAGCATTGTGACGATATGGGCAGAGAACTTTTTGATGACAGGGGTCATGGAGCATTGTGATAAAAAGTGTCATGGAACATTGTACTGACAGGGATCATGGAGCTTTTTGGTAAGAGAGGTCTTGGAGATTTGTGAAGGCAGGCGTCATGGGGCATTGTGATGACAGCGGTCTTGGAGCATTGGGATGAAAGGGGTCATGGAGCTCTGTGATTACAGGGGCCATGGAGCATTGTGAATACAAAGGCCATGGAGCATTGAGATGACAGGGTTCATGGAGCATTGTGATGAAAGTGATCATGGATCATTGTGATGACAAGTGTCCTGGAACCTTGTGATGACACAGTTCATGGAGCATTGTGATGACAAGGACCATGGCGAATTGTGGTATCATCTGTCATGGGGCATTGTGATGACAGTGGTCATGTAGAATTGTATTGAAAGGTAACATGGAGCACTCTGATGACAGGGGCCATGGAACATTGTGATGACAAAGGCCATGGAGCATTGTGATGACAAGTGTCATGGGGCATTTTGATGACATTGGCATGGAGCATTATGATGACAAGAGATCTGGAGCATTTTGATGACCATGGCATGGAGCATTGTGATGAAAGTTGTCCTGGAGCATTGTGATGACAGCGGTCACAGAGGATTGGGATGAAAGGTATCATGCAGCATTGCGATGACAACGGTCAGGGATCATTTTGATGACAGGGGTCATGGAAAATTCTGATAACAAGTTTCATCAAGCATTTTGATGACAGGGGTCATGGAGCATTGTGTTGACACGGGCATGGAGCATTGTAATCATAGGATATCTGGAGCATTGTGATGAAAAGGGGATGGAGCATTTTGATGACAGGGTCCAAGGAGAATTGTGCTGACAATGGCATGGAGCATTGTGATGAAAAGGGTACTGGAGCACTGTGAGGAAAGGAATCATGGATCATTGTGATGCCAGGGGTCATGGAGCTTTGTGATGACACGGGTCATGGAGCATTGTGATGACACGGTCAAGGAACTTTGTGATGACAAGAACTCTGGAGCATTGTGATGAAAGGGCATGGAGCATTGTGATGAAAGGTGACAAGTAGCATTGTGATGATATGGGCAGAGAACTTTGTGATGACAGGGGTCATGGAGCATTATGATGAAAAGTGTCATGGAACATTGTACTGACAGGGATCATGGAGCTTTTTGGTAAGGGAGCCCTTGGAGATTGGTGGTGGCAGGCGTCATGGGGCATTGTGATGACAGCGGTCTTGGAGCATTGTGATGAAAGGGGTCATGGAGCACTCTGATTAGAGGGGCCATGGAGCATTGTAAATACAAAGGCTATGGAGCATTGAGATGACAGGGTTCATGGAGCATTGTGATGAATGTGATCATGGATCATGGTGATGACAAGTGTCCTGAAACCTTGTGATGACACGGTTCATGGAGCATTGTTATGACAAGGACCATGGCGAATTGTGATGACATCTGAAATGGGGCATTGTGATGACAGTGGTCATGTAGAATTGTGATGAAAGGTACCAAGGAGCACTGTGATGACAGTGGCCATGGAACATTGTGATGACAAAGGCCATGGAGCATTGTGATGACAAGTGTCATGGGACATTTTGATGACATTGGCATGGAACATTATGATGACAAGGGTTCTGGAGAATTTTGATGACAAGGGGAAGGAGCATTGTGATGACAGGGCCCATGGAGCATTGTGACGAAGAGGGCAGGGAACATTGTGATGACTGGGTACATGGAACCTTGTGATGAAAGGGGCCATGGAGCATTGAGATGACAGGCGTCTTGAGGTATGGCGATGACAGTGGTCATGGAGCATTGTGATGAAAGAGATCATGGAGCAATATGATAAGAGGGGACATGGAGCATTGTGATGACAGGTGTATTGGAGCATTGTGATGAAAATATTAATGGATCATTGTGATGACATGTGTCCTGGAACACTGTGCTGACACGGTTCATCAAGTATTGTGATGACAAGGGTCATAGCGAATTGTGATAACAGGTGTCATGGGGCATTGTGATGACATTGGTCATCTTGCATTGTGATGAGAGTGGTCATGTAGAATTTTGATTAAAGGTATCATGGAGCACTGTGATGACAAAGGCCAAGGAACATTGTGATGACAAGTGTCATTCAGCAATGTGATGACACGGGAATGGAGCATTATGATGACAAGTGTTCTGGAGCATTGTGATGACAACGGCATGGAGCACTGTGATGACATTGGTCATTGAGTATTGTGATTACAAAGACTATGAGGCATTGTGATGACAGGGGCCTGGGAGCATTGTGATGACAATGGTCATCAAGCATTGTGATGACAGGGGTCATAGAGCATTGTGATGAGAAAGACCATGGAGCATGGTGATGACAGAGGCCATGGAACATTGTGATGACCAGGCCATGTACCATTGTGATGACAAGGGCAGGGAACCTTGTGGTGACCGGGGTCATGGAGCATTTTGATGACAACTTTCATGGAACGTTGTGATGAAAGTTGTCCTGGAGCATTGTGATGACAGTGGTCACAGAGAATTGGGATGAAAGGTATCATGCAGCATTGTGATGACAACGGTCAGGGATCATTTTGATGACAGGGGTCATGGAATATTCTGATAACAAGTTTCATCAAGCATTTTGATGACAGGGGTCATGGAGCATTGTGTTGACACGGGCATGGAGCATGGTAATGATAGGATATCTGGAGCATTGTGATGAAAAGGGGATGGAGCATTTTGATGACAGGGTCCAAGGAGCATTGTGCTGACAATGGCATGGAGCATTGTGATGAAAGGTGACAAGTAGCATTGTGATGATATGGGCAGAGAACTTTGTGATGACAGGGGTCATGGAGCATTATGATGAAAAGTGTCATGGAACATTGTACTGACAGGGATCATGGAGCTTTTTGGTAAGGGAGCCCTTGGAGATTGGTGGTGGCAGGCGTCATGGGGCATTGTGATGACAGCGGTCTTGGAGCATTGTGATGAAAGGGGTCATGGAGCACTGTGATTACAGGGGCCATGGAGCATTGTGAATACAAAGGCTATGGAGCATTGAGATGACAGGCTTCATGGAGAATTGTGATGAAAGTGATCATGGATCATTGTGATGACAAGTGTCCTGAAACCTTGTGATGACACGGTTCATGGAGCATTGTTATGACAAGGACCATGGCGAATTGTGATGACATCTGAAATGGGGCATTGTGATGACAGTGGTCATGTACAATTGTGATGAAAGGTATCAAGGAGCACTGTGATGACAGGGGCCATGGAACATTGTGATGACAAAGGCCATGGAGCATTGTGATGACAAGTGTCATGGGACATTTTGATGACATTGGCATGGAACATTATGATGACAAGAGTTCTGGAGAATTTTGATGACAAGGGCATGGAGCATTGTGATGACAGGGCCCATGGAGCATTGTGACGAAGAGGGCAGGGAACATTGTGATGACTGGGTTCATGGAGCCTTGTGATGAAAGGGGCCATGGAGCACTGAGATGACAGGCGTCTTGAGGTATGGTGATGACAGTGGTCATGGAGCATTGTGATGAAAGAGATCATGGAGCAATATGATAAGAGGGGACATGGAGCATTGTGATGACAGGTGTATTGGAGCATTGTGATGAAAATATTAATGGATCATTGTGATGACATGTGTCCTGGAACACTGTGATGACACGGTTCATCGAGTATTGTGATGACAAGGGTCATAGCGAATTGTGATAACAGGTGTCATGGGGCATTGTGATGACATTGATCATCTAGGAATTGTGATGGAAGGTATCATGGAGCACTGTGATGACTGGGGGCATGAAGCATTGTTATGAAAATTGTCCTGGATTATTGGGATGACAGCAGTCATGGAGAATTGGGATGACAGGGATTATGCAGCATTGTGTTGACATGGGTATGGACTATTGTGATGACAATGGTCATGGAGCAATGTGATGAAAGTTTTCATGGAATATCGTGATGAAAAGTGCCTGGGAGCATTGTGACGATAAAGGCCATGGAGCATTGTGATGACAAGTGTCATGGAGCATTGTAATGAAAGCTTTCATTGTGCACTGTGATGACAAGGGGGATGGAGTATTGTGATGAAACTGGTCCTGGAACATTGTGATAACAAAAGCCATGGAGCATTGTGATGACAGGCATCATGGAGAATTGTGAAGAAAGGGGCCATGGGGAATTGTAATGACAATAGAGAAATGTGATGAAAATGGTCAGCGAGCATAGTGATTAAAGTGGTCATTGAGAATTGTGATGAAAAGTGACATAGAGCATTGTGATGACAAAGGTCATGGAGAACTGTGATGACCAGGGTCATGTAGCATTGTGATGACACGTTCATGGAACATTGTGATGACAAGAATTCTGGAGCATTGTGATGACAAGGGCCATGGAGCATTGGGATGCCACGGTCATGGAACATTGTGATGACAAAATTCTGGAGCTTTGTGAGGAAAAAGGCATGGAGCATTGTGATTATAGGGGACATGGAGCATTTTGATGACATGGGCAGGGAACACTGTGATGACAGGTGTTATGGAACAATGGGATGACAAGTGTCATGGAGCACTGTGATGAGAGGGGCCTTGGAGAATTGTGATGACAGGCGTCATGAGGCATTGAGATGGCAGTGGTCATGGAGCATTATGATGAAAGGTGTTATGGAGCACTGTGATTACAGGGGCCATGGAGCATTGTGAATACAAAGGCCATGGAGCATTGAGATGACAGTGGTCATGGAGCATTGTGATGAAAGTGGTAATGGATCATTGTGATGCCAAGTGTCCTGGGACCCTGTGATGACATGGTTCATGGAGCATTGTGATGACAATGGTCATGGCGAATTGTGATGACAATGTCATGGGGCATTGTGATGGCAGTGGTCATCTAGAAATGTGATTAAAGTTATTATGGAGCACAGTAATGAGAGGGGCCATGGAGCATTGTGATGACAAGTCTCATGGAGCATTGTGATGACAGGTGTCATGGAGCATCGTGATGACAAATGCCATTGAGAATTGTGATCAGAGGTGACATTGGGCATTGTGATGAAAGGGGTCATGGAGTACTGGGAGTACAGGGGCCATGGAGCCTTGTGATAACAAGTGACATGGAGAATAGTGATGACAGGCATCATAGAGCATTGTGATGACAAGTGCCATTTAGCATTTTGATGACAGGGGTCATCAGGCATTGTGTTGACGGGGGTCACGGAGCATTGTGATGACAAAGGCCATAGATCATTGTGATGAGAGGGGTCATGGAGCATTGTGATGACATGGGCCATGGAGCATTGTGAGGACAAGATTCATGGAGCATTGTGATGACACGGGCATGAAGCATGGTGATGACAACAGACCTGGAGCATTGTGATGACAAGGGCATGGAGCATTGTGATTACAGGAGACTTGGGTCATTGTGATGAAATTGGCAGGGATCATTGTGATTAGAGGGATCATGGAGGATTGTGATGACAAGTGTCATGCAATATTGTGCTGAAACAGATCATGGAGCATTTTGATGAGAGTGGCCTTGGAGCACAGTGATGAGAGACGTCATGGGGCATTATGGTGACAGTGGTCAAGGAGCATTGTGATGAAAGTGTTCATGGAGCAACGCGATTATCGGGACAATGGAGCATTGTGAATACAAAGGCCATGGAACATTGAGATAACAGAGTTCATGGAGCATTGTGATGACAAGGGTCTTGGGAGCTACTGATGACACGTTTCATACAGCATTGAGATGACAAGGGCCAAGGCGAATTGTGATGACACGTGTCATGGGGCATTGTGATGACATTGGTCATCTTGCATTGTGATGAGAGTGGTCATGTAGAATTTTGATTAAAGGTATCATGGAGCACTGTGATGACAAAGGCCAAGGAACATTGTGATGACAAGAGTATGGAGCATTGTGATTACAGGGACCATGGAGCATTGTGATGACAACGGCATGGAGCACTGTGATGACATTGGTCATTGAGTATTGTGATTACAAAGACCATGAGGCATTGTGATGACAGGGGCCTTGGAGCATTGTGATGACAATGGTCATCAAGCATTGTGATGACAGGGGTCATAGAGCATTGTGATGAGAAAGACCATGGAGCATGGTGATGACAGAGGCCATGGAACATTGTGATGACCAGGCCATGTACCATTGTGATGACAAGGGCAGGGAACCTTGTGGTGACCGGGGTCATGGAGCATTTTGATGACAACTTTCATGGAACGTTGTGATGACAGGGGTCATGGAGCATTGTGATGAAAGTTGTCCTGGAGCATTGTGATGACAGCGGTCACAGAGAATTGGGATGAAAGGTATCATGCAGCATTGCGATGACAACGGTCAGGGATCATTTTGATGAAAGGGGTCGTGGATCATTCTGATAACAAGGTTCATAAAGCATTTTGATGACAGGGGTCATGGAGCATTGTGTTGACACGAGCATGGAGCATTGTAATGATAGGATATCTGGAGCATTGTGATGAAAAGGGGATGGAGCATTTTGATGACAGGGTCCAAGGAGAATTGTGCTGACAATGGCATGGATTATTGTGATGAAAAGGGTACTGGAGCACTGTGAGGAAGGGAATCATGGATCATTGTGATGACAGGGGTCATGGAGCTTTGTGATGACAAGGGTCATGGAGCATTGTGATGAAAAGTGTCATGGAACATTGTACTGACAGGGATCATGGAGCTTTTTGGTAAGGGAGCCCTTGGAGATTGGTGGTGGCAGGCGTCATGGGGCATTGTGATGACAGCGGTCTTGGAGCATTGTGATGAAAGGGGTCATGGAGCACTGTGATTAGAGGGGCCATGGAGCATTGTGAATACAAAGGCTATGGAGCATTGAGATGACAGGCTTCATGGAGCATTGTGATGAAAGTGATCATGGATCATTGTGATGACAAGTGTCCTGAAACCTTGTGATGACACGGTTCATGGAGCATTGTTATGACAAGGACCATGGCGAATTGTGATGACACGTGTCATGGGGCATTGTGATGACATTGGTCATCTTGCATTGTGATGAGAGTGGTCATGTAGAATTTTGATTAAAGGTATCATGGAGCACTGTGATGACAAAGGCCAAGGAACATTGTGATGACAAGTGTCATTCAGCAATGTGATGACACGGGAATGGAGCATTATGATGACAAGTTTTCTGGAGCATTGTGATGACAAGGGTATGGAGCATTGTGATTACAGGGACCATGGAGCATTGTGATGACAATGGCATGGAGCACTGTGATGACATTGGTCATTGAGTATTGTGATTACAAAGACCATGAGGCATTGTGATGACAGGGGCCTGGGAGCATTGTGATGACAATGGTCATCAAGCATTGTGATGACAGGGGTCATAGAGCATTGTGATGAGAAAGACCATGGAGCACGGTGATGACAGAGGCCATGGAACATTGTGATGACCAGGCCATGTACCATTTTGATGACAAGGGCAGGGAACCTTGTGGTGACCGGGGTCATGGAGCATTTTGATGACAACTTTCATGGAACGTTGTGATGACAGGGGTCATGGAGCATTGTGATGAAAGTTGTCCTGGAGCATTGTGATGACAGCGGTCACAGAGAATTGGGATGAAAGGTATCATGCACCATTGTGATGACAACGGTCAGGGATCATTTTGATGACAGGGGTCATGGAACATTCTGATAACAAGGTTCATAAAGCATTTTGATGACAGGGGTCATGGAGCATTGTGTTGACACGAGCATGGAGCATTGTAATGATAGGATATCTGGAGCATTGTGATGAAAAGGGGATGGAGCATTTTGATGACAGGGTCCAAGGAGAATTGTGCTGAAAATGGCATGGAGCATTGTGATGAAAAGGGTACTGGAGCACTGTGAGGAAAGGAATCATGGATCATTGTGATGACAGGGGTCATGGAGCTTTGTGATGACAAGGGTCATGGAGCATTGTGATGACACGGTCAAGGAACATTGCGATGACAAGAATTCTGGAGCATTGTGACGAAAGGGCATGGTGCATTGTGATGAAAGGTGACAAGGAGCATTGTGACGATATGGGCAGAGAACTTTTTGATGACAGGGGTCATGGAGCATTGTGATAAAAAGTGTCATGGAACATTGTACTGACAGGGATCATGGAGCTTTTTGGTAAGAGAGGTCTTGGAGATTTGTGAAGGCAGGCGTCATGGGGCATTGTGATGACAGCGGTCTTGGAGCATTGGGATGAAAGGGGTCATGGAGCTCTGTGATTACAGGGGCCATGGAGCATTGTGAATACAAAGGCCATGGAGCATTGAGATGACAGGGTTCATGGAGCATTGTGATGAAAGTGATCATGGATCATTGTGATGACAAGTGTCCTGGAACCTTGTGATGACACAGTTCATGGAGCATTGTGATGACAAGGACCATGGCGAATTGTGGTATCATCTGTCATGGGGCATTGTGATGACAGTGGTCATGTAGAATTGTATTGAAAGGTAACATGGAGCACTCTGATGACAGGGGCCATGGAACATTGTGATGACAAAGGCCATGGAGCATTGTGATGACAAGTGTCATGGGGCATTTTGATGACATTGGCATGGAGCATTATGATGACAAGAGATCTGGAGCATTTTGATGACCAGGGCATGGAGCATTGTGATGAAAGTTGTCCTGGAGCATTGTGATGACAGCGGTCACAGAGGATTGGGATGAAAGGTATCATGCAGGATTGCGATGACAACGGTCAGGGATCATTTTGATGACAGGGGTCATGGAACATTCTGATAACAAGTTTCATCAAGCATTTTGATGACAGGGGTCATGGAGCATTGTGTTGACACGGGCATGGAGCATTGTAATGATAGGATATCTGGAGCATTGTGATGAAAAGGGGATGGAGCATTTTGATGACAGGGTCCAAGTAGCATTGTGCTGACAATGGCATGGAGCATTGTGATGAAAAGGGTACTGGAGCACTGTGAGGAAAGGAATCATGGATCATTGTGATGCCAGGGGTCATGGAGCTTTGTGATGACACGGGTCATGGAGCATTGTGATGACACGGTCAAGGAACATTGTGATGACAAGAAATCTGGAGCATTGTGATGAAAGGGCATGGAGCATTGCAATGAAAGGTGACAAGTAGCATTGTGATGATATGGGCAGAGAACTTTGTGATGACAGGGGTCATGGAGCATTATGATGAAAAGTGTCATGGAACATTGTACTGACAGGGATCATGGAGCATTTTGGTAAGGGAGCCCTTGGAGATTGGTGGTGGCAGGCGTCATGGGGCATTGTGATGACAGCGGTCTTGGAGCATTGTGATGAAAGGGGTCATGGAGCACTGTGATTACAGGGGCCATGGAGCATTGTAAATACAAAGGCTATGGAGCATTGAGATGACAGGGTTCATGGAGCATTGTGATGAATGTGATCATGGATCATTGTGATGACAAGTGTCCTGAAACCTTGTGATGACACGGTTCATGGAGCATTGTTATGACAAGGACCATGGCGAATTGTGATGACATCTGAAATGGGGCATTGTGATGACAGTGGTCATGTAGAATTGTGATGAAAGGTATCAAGGAGCACTGTGATGACAGGGGCCATGGAACATTGTGATGACAAAGGCCATGGAGCATTGTGATGACAAGTGTCATGGGACATTTTGATGACATTGGCATGGAACATTATGATGACAAGAGTTCTGGAGAATTTTGATGACAAGGGCATGGAGCATTGTGATGACAGGGCCCATGGAGCATTGTGACGAAGAGGGCAGGGAACATTGTGATGACTGGGTTCATGGAGCCTTGTGATGAAAGGGGCCATGGAGCACTGAGATGACAGGCGTCTTGAGGTATGGTGATGACAGTGGTCATGGAGCATTGTGATGAAAGAGATCATGGAGCAATATGATAACAGGGGACATGGAGCATTGTGATGACAGGTGTATTGGAGCATTGTGATGAAAATATTAATGGATCATTGTGATGACATGTGTCCTGGAACACTGTGATGACACGGTTCATCAAGTATTGTTATGACAAGGGTCATAGCAAATTGTGATAACAGGTGTCATGGGGCATTGTGATGACATTGGTCATCTTGCATTGTGATGAGAGTGGTCATGTAGAATTTTGATTAAAGGTACCATGGAGCACTGTGATGACAAAGGCCAAGGAACATTGTGATGACAAGTGTCATTCAGCAATGTGATGACACGGGAATGGAGCATTATGATGACAAGTGTTCTGGAGCATTGTGATGACAAGGGTATGGAGCATTGTGATTACAGGGACCATGGAGCATTGTGATGACAATGGCATGGAGCACTGTGATGACATTGGTCATTGAGCATTGTGATTACAAAGACCATGAGGCATTGTGATGACAGGGGCCTGGGAGCATTGTGATGACAATGGTCATCAAGCATTGTGATGACAGGGGTCATAGAGCATTGTGATGAGAAAGACCATGGAGCATGGTGATGACAGAGGCCATGGAACATTGTGATGACCAGGCCATGTACCATTGTGATGACAAGGGCAGGGAACCTTGTGGTGACCGGGGTCATGGAGCATTTTGATGACAACTTTCATGGAACGTTGTGATGACAGGGGTCATGGAGCATTGTGATGAAAGTTGTCCTGGAGCATTGTGATGACAGCGGTCACAGAGAATTGGGATGAAAGGTATCATGCAGCATTGCGATGACAACGGTCAGGGATCATTTTGATGAAAGGGGTCGTGGATCATTCTGATAACAAGGTTCATAAAGCATTTTGATGACAGGGGTCATGGAGCATTGTGTTGACACGAGCATGGAGCATTGTAATGATAGGATATCTGGAGCATTGTGATGAAAAGGGGATGGAGCATTTTGATGACAGGGTCCAAGGAGAATTGTGCTGACAATGGCATGGATTATTGTGATGAAAAGGGTACTGGAGCACTGTGAGGAAGGGAATCATGGATCATTGTGATGACAGGGGTCATGGAGCTTTGTGATGACAAGGGTCATGGAGCATTGTGATGAAAAGTGTCATGGAACATTGTACTGACAGGGATCATGGAGCTTTTTGGTAAGGGAGCCCTTGGAGATTGGTGGTGGCAGGCGTCATGGGGCATTGTGATGACAGCGGTCTTGGAGCATTGTGATGAAAGGGGTCATGGAGCACTGTGATTAGAGGGGCCATGGAGCATTGTGAATACAAAGGCTATGGAGCATTGAGATGACAGGCTTCATGGAGCATTGTGATGAAAGTGATCATGGATCATTGTGATGACAAGTGTCCTGAAACCTTGTGATGACACGGTTCATGGAGCATTGTTATGACAAGGACCATGGCGAATTGTGATGACACGTGTCATGGGGCATTGTGATGACATTGGTCATCTTGCATTGTGATGAGAGTGGTCATGTAGAATTTTGATTAAAGGTATCATGGAGCACTGTGATGACAAAGGCCAAGGAACATTGTGATGACAAGTGTCATTCAGCAATGTGATGACACGGGAATGGAGCATTATGATGACAAGTTTTCTGGAGCATTGTGATGACAAGGGTATGGAGCATTGTGATTACAGGGACCATGGAGCATTGTGATGACAATGGCATGGAGCACTGTGATGACATTGGTCATTGAGTATTGTGATTACAAAGACCATGAGGCATTGTGATGACAGGGGCCTGGGAGCATTGTGATGACAATGGTCATCAAGCATTGTGATGACAGGGGTCATAGAGCATTGTGATGAGAAAGACCATGGAGCACGGTGATGACAGAGGCCATGGAACATTGTGATGACCAGGCCATGTACCATTTTGATGACAAGGGCAGGGAACCTTGTGGTGACCGGGGTCATGGAGCATTTTGATGACAACTTTCATGGAACGTTGTGATGACAGGGGTCATGGAGCATTGTGATGAAAGTTGTCCTGGAGCATTGTGATGACAGCGGTCACAGAGAATTGGGATGAAAGGTATCATGCACCATTGTGATGACAACGGTCAGGGATCATTTTGATGACAGGGGTCATGGAACATTCTGATAACAAGGTTCATAAAGCATTTTGATGACAGGGGTCATGGAGCATTGTGTTGACACGAGCATGGAGCATTGTAATGATAGGATATCTGGAGCATTGTGATGAAAAGGGGATGGAGCATTTTGATGACAGGGTCCAAGGAGAATTGTGCTGACAATGGCATGGAGCATTGTGATGAAAAGGGTACTGGAGCACTGTGAGGAAAGGAATCATGGATCATTGTGATGACAGGGGTCATGGAGCTTTGTGATGACAAGGGTCATGGAGCATTGTGATGACACGGTCAAGGAACATTGCGATGACAAGAATTCTGGAGCATTGTGACGAAAGGGCATGGTGCATTGTGATGAAAGGTGACAAGGAGCATTGTGACGATATGGGCAGAGAACTTTTTGATGACAGGGGTCATGGAGCATTGTGATAAAAAGTGTCATGGAACATTGTACTGACAGGGATCATGGAGCTTTTTGGTAAGAGAGGTCTTGGAGATTTGTGAAGGCAGGCGTCATGGGGCATTGTGATGACAGCGGTCTTGGAGCATTGGGATGAAAGGGGTCATGGAGCTCTGTGATTACAGGGGCCATGGAGCATTGTGAATACAAAGGCCATGGAGCATTGAGATGACAGGGTTCATGGAGCATTGTGATGAAAGTGATCATGGATCATTGTGATGACAAGTGTCCTGGAACCTTGTGATGACACAGTTCATGGAGCATTGTGATGACAAGGACCATGGCGAATTGTGGTATCATCTGTCATGGGGCATTGTGATGACAGTGGTCATGTAGAATTGTATTGAAAGGTAACATGGAGCACTCTGATGACAGGGGCCATGGAACATTGTGATGACAAAGGCCATGGAGCATTGTGATGACAAGTGTCATGGGGCATTTTGATGACATTGGCATGGAGCATTATGATGACAAGAGATCTGGAGCATTTTGATGACCAGGGCATGGAGCATTGTGATGAAAGTTGTCCTGGAGCATTGTGATGACAGCGGTCACAGAGGATTGGGATGAAAGGTATCATGCAGGATTGCGATGACAACGGTCAGGGATCATTTTGATGACAGGGGTCATGGAACATTCTGATAACAAGTTTCATCAAGCATTTTGATGACAGGGGTCATGGAGCATTGTGTTGACACGGGCATGGAGCATTGTAATGATAGGATATCTGGAGCATTGTGATGAAAAGGGGATGGAGCATTTTGATGACAGGGTCCAAGTAGCATTGTGCTGACAATGGCATGGAGCATTGTGATGAAAAGGGTACTGGAGCACTGTGAGGAAAGGAATCATGGATCATTGTGATGCCAGGGGTCATGGAGCTTTGTGATGACACGGGTCATGGAGCATTGTGATGACACGGTCAAGGAACATTGTGATGACAAGAAATCTGGAGCATTGTGATGAAAGGGCATGGAGCATTGCAATGAAAGGTGACAAGTAGCATTGTGATGATATGGGCAGAGAACTTTGTGATGACAGGGGTCATGGAGCATTATGATGAAAAGTGTCATGGAACATTGTACTGACAGGGATCATGGAGCATTTTGGTAAGGGAGCCCTTGGAGATTGGTGGTGGCAGGCGTCATGGGGCATTGTGATGACAGCGGTCTTGGAGCATTGTGATGAAAGGGGTCATGGAGCACTGTGATTACAGGGGCCATGGAGCATTGTAAATACAAAGGCTATGGAGCATTGAGATGACAGGGTTCATGGAGCATTGTGATGAATGTGATCATGGATCATTGTGATGACAAGTGTCCTGAAACCTTGTGATGACACGGTTCATGGAGCATTGTTATGACAAGGACCATGGCGAATTGTGATGACATCTGAAATGGGGCATTGTGATGACAGTGGTCATGTAGAATTGTGATGAAAGGTATCAAGGAGCACTGTGATGACAGGGGCCATGGAACATTGTGATGACAAAGGCCATGGAGCATTGTGATGACAAGTGTCATGGGACATTTTGATGACATTGGCATGGAACATTATGATGACAAGAGTTCTGGAGAATTTTGATGACAAGGGCATGGAGCATTGTGATGACAGGGCCCATGGAGCATTGTGACGAAGAGGGCAGGGAACATTGTGATGACTGGGTTCATGGAGCCTTGTGATGAAAGGGGCCATGGAGCACTGAGATGACAGGCGTCTTGAGGTATGGTGATGACAGTGGTCATGGAGCATTGTGATGAAAGAGATCATGGAGCAATATGATAACAGGGGACATGGAGCATTGTGATGACAGGTGTATTGGAGCATTGTGATGAAAATATTAATGGATCATTGTGATGACATGTGTCCTGGAACACTGTGATGACACGGTTCATCAAGTATTGTTATGACAAGGGTCATAGCAAATTGTGATAACAGGTGTCATGGGGCATTGTGATGACATTGGTCATCTTGCATTGTGATGAGAGTGGTCATGTAGAATTTTGATTAAAGGTACCATGGAGCACTGTGATGACAAAGGCCAAGGAACATTGTGATGACAAGTGTCATTCAGCAATGTGATGACACGGGAATGGAGCATTATGATGACAAGTGTTCTGGAGCATTGTGATGACAAGGGTATGGAGCATTGTGATTACAGGGACCATGGAGCATTGTGATGACAATGGCATGGAGCACTGTGATGACATTGGTCATTGAGCATTGTGATTACAAAGACCATGAGGCATTGTGATGACAGGGGCCTGGGAGCATTGTGATGACAATGGTCATCAAGCATTGTGATGACAGGGGTCATAGAGCATTGTGATGAGAAAGACCATGGAGCATGGTGATGACAGAGGCCATGGAACATTGTGATGACCAGGCCATGTACCATTGTGATGACAAGGGCAGGGAACCTTGTGGTGACCGGGGTCATGGAGCATTTTGATGACAACTTTCATGGAACGTTGTGATGACAGGGGTCATGGAGCATTGTGATGACAGCGGTCACAGAGAATTGGGATGAAACGTATCATGCAGCATTGTGATGACAACGGTCAGGGATCATTTTGATGACAGGGGTCATGGAATATTCTGATAACAAGTTTCATCAAGCATTTTGATGACAGGGGTCATGGAGCATTGTGTTGACACGGGCATGGAGCATGGTAATGATAGGATATCTGGAGCATTGTGATGAAAAGGGGATGGAGCATTTTGATGACAGGGTCCAAGGAGCATTGTGCTGACAATGGCATGGAGCATTGTGATGAAAGGTGACAAGTAGCATTGTGATGATATGGGCAGAGAACTTTGTGATGACAGGGGTCATGGAGCATTATGATGAAAAGTGTCATGGAACATTGTACTGACAGGGATCATGGAGCTTTTTGGTAAGGGAGCCCTTGGAGATTGGTGGTGGCAGGCGTCATGGGGCATTGTGATGACAGCGGTCTTGGAGCATTGTGATGAAAGGGGTCATGGAGCACTGTGATTACAGGGGCCATGGAGCATTGTGAATACAAAGGCTATGGAGCATTGAGATGACAGGCTTCATGGAGCATTGTGATGAAAGTGATCATGGATCATTGTGATGACAAGTGTCCTGAAACCTTGTGATGACACGGTTCATGGAGCATTGTTATGACAAGGACCATGGCGAATTGTGATGACATCTGAAATGGGGCATTGTGATGACAGTGGTCATGTAGAATTGTGATGAAAGGTATCAAGGAGCACTGTGATGACAGGGGCCATGGAACATTGTGATGACAAAGGCCATGGAGCATTGTGATGACAAGTGTCATGGGACATTTTGATGACATTGGCATGGAACATTATGATGACAAGAGTTCTGGAGAATTTTGATGACAAGGGCATGGAGCATTGTGATGACAGGGCCCATGGAGCATTGTGACGAAGAGGGCAGGGAACATTGTGATGACTGGGTTCATGGAGCACTGTGATGAAAGGGGCCATGGAGCACTGAGATGACAGGCGTCTTGAGGTATGGTGATGACAGTGGTCATGGAGCATTGTGATGAAAGAGATCATGGAGCAATATGATAAGAGGGGACATGGAGCATTGTGATGACAGGTGTATTGGAGCATTGTGATGAAAATATTAATGGATCATTGTGATGACATGTGTCCTGGAACACTGTGATGACACGGTTCATCGAGTATTGTGATGACAAGGGTCATAGCGAATTGTGATAACAGGTGTCATGGGGCATTGTGATGACATTGATCATCTAGGAATTGTGATGGAAGGTATCATGGAGCACTGTGATGACTGGGGGCATGAAGCATTGTTATGAAAATTGTCCTGGATTATTGGGATGACAGCAGTCATGGAGAATTGGGATGACAGGGATTATGCAGCATTGTGTTGACATGGGTATGGACTATTGTGATGACAATGGTCATGGAGCAATGTGATGAAAGTTTTCATGGAATATCGTGATGAAAAGTGCCTGGGAGCATTGTGACGATAAAGGCCATGGAGCATTGTGATGACAAGTGTCATGGAGCATTGTAATGAAAGCTTTCATTGTGCACTGTGATGACAAGGGGGATGGAGTATTGTGATGAAACTGGTCCTGGAACATTGTGATAACAAAAGCCATGGAGCATTGTGATGACAGGCATCATGGAGAATTGTGAAGAAAGGGGCCATGGGGAATTGTAATGACAATAGAGAAATGTGATGAAAATGGTCAGCGAGCATAGTGATTAAAGTGGTCATTGAGAATTGTGATGAAAAGTGACATAGAGCATTGTGATGACAAAGGTCATGGAGAACTGTGATGACCAGGGTCATGTAGCATTGTGATGACACGTTCATGGAACATTGTGATGACAAGAATTCTGGAGCATTGTGATGACAAGGGCCATGGAGCATTGGGATGCCACGGTCATGGAACATTGTGATGACAAAATTCTGGAGCTTTGTGAGGAAAAAGGCATGGAGCATTGTGATTATAGGGGACATGGAGCATTTTGATGACATGGGCAGGGAACACTGTGATGACAGGTGTTATGGAACAATGGGATGACAAGTGTCATGGAGCACTGTGATGAGAGGGGCCTTGGAGAATTGTGATGACAGGCGTCATGAGGCATTGAGATGGCAGTGGTCATGGAGCATTATGATGAAAGGTGTTATGGAGCACTGTGATTACAGGGGCCATGGAGCATTGTGAATACAAAGGCCATGGAGCATTGAGATGACAGTGGTCATGGAGCATTGTGATGAAAGTGGTAATGGATCATTGTGATGCCAAGTGTCCTGGGACCCTGTGATGACATGGTTCATGGAGCATTGTGATGACAATGGTCATGGCGAATTGTGATGACAATGTCATGGGGCATTGTGATGGCAGTGGTCATCTAGAAATGTGATTAAAGTTATTATGGAGCACAGTAATGAGAGGGGCCATGGAGCATTGTGATGACAAGTCTCATGGAGCATTGTGATGACAGGTGTCATGGAGCATCGTGATGACAAATGCCATTGAGAATTGTGATCAGAGGTGACATTGGGCATTGTGATGAAAGGGGTCATGGAGTACTGGGAGTACAGGGGCCATGGAGCCTTGTGATAACAAGTGACATGGAGAATAGTGATGACAGGCATCATAGAGCATTGTGATGACAAGTGCCATTTAGCATTTTGATGACAGGGGTCATCAGGCATTGTGTTGACGGGGGTCACGGAGCATTGTGATGACAAAGGCCATAGATCATTGTGATGAGAGGGGTCATGGAGCATTGTGATGACATGGGCCATGGAGCATTGTGAGGACAAGATTCATGGAGCATTGTGATGACACGGGCATGAAGCATGGTGATGACAACAGACCTGGAGCATTGTGATGACAAGGGCATGGAGCATTGTGATTACAGGAGACTTGGGTCATTGTGATGAAATTGGCAGGGATCATTGTGATTAGAGGGATCATGGAGGATTGTGATGACAAGTGTCATGCAATATTGTGCTGAAACAGATCATGGAGCATTTTGATGAGAGTGGCCTTGGAGCACAGTGATGAGAGACGTCATGGGGCATTATGGTGACAGTGGTCAAGGAGCATTGTGATGAAAGTGTTCATGGAGCAACGCGATTATCGGGACAATGGAGCATTGTGAATACAAAGGCCATGGAACATTGAGATAACAGAGTTCATGGAGCATTGTGATGACAAGGGTCTTGGGAGCTACTGATGACACGTTTCATACAGCATTGAGATGACAAGGGCCAAGGCGAATTGTGATGACACGTGTCATGGGGCATTGTGATGACATTGGTCATCTTGCATTGTGATGAGAGTGGTCATGTAGAATTTTGATTAAAGGTATCATGGAGCACTGTGATGACAAAGGCCAAGGAACATTGTGATGACAAGAGTATGGAGCATTGTGATTACAGGGACCATGGAGCATTGTGATGACAACGGCATGGAGCACTGTGATGACATTGGTCATTGAGCATTGTGATTACAAAGACCATGAGGCATTGTGATGACAGGGGCCTTGGAGCATTGTGATGACAATGGTCATCAAGCATTGTGATGACAGGGGTCATAGAGCATTGTGATGAGAAAGACCATGGAGCATGGTGATGACAGAGGCCATGGAACATTGTGATGACCAGGCCATGTACCATTGTGATGACAAGGGCAGGGAACCTTGTGGTGACCGGGGTCATGGAGCATTTTGATGACAACTTTCATGGAACGTTGTGATGACAGGGGTCATGGAGCATTGTGATGAAAGTTGTCCTGGAGCATTGTGATGACAGCGGTCACAGAGAATTGGGATGAAAGGTATCATGCAGCATTGCGATGACAACGGTCAGGGATCATTTTGATGAAAGGGGTCGTGGATCATTCTGATAACAAGGTTCATAAAGCATTTTGATGACAGGGGTCATGGAGCATTGTGTTGACACGAGCATGGAGCATTGTAATGATAGGATATCTGGAGCATTGTGATGAAAAGGGGATGGAGCATTTTGATGACAGGGTCCAAGGAGAATTGTGCTGACAATGGCATGGATTATTGTGATGAAAAGGGTACTGGAGCACTGTGAGGAAGGGAATCATGGATCATTGTGATGACAGGGGTCATGGAGCTTTGTGATGACAAGGGTCATGGAGCATTGTGATGAAAAGTGTCATGGAACATTGTACTGACAGGGATCATGGAGCTTTTTGGTAAGGGAGCCCTTGGAGATTGGTGGTGGCAGGCGTCATGGGGCATTGTGATGACAGCGGTCTTGGAGCATTGTGATGAAAGGGGTCATGGAGCACTGTGATTAGAGGGGCCATGGAGCATTGTGAATACAAAGGCTATGGAGCATTGAGATGACAGGCTTCATGGAGCATTGTGATGAAAGTGATCATGGATCATTGTGATGACAAGTGTCCTGAAACCTTGTGATGACACGGTTCATGGAGCATTGTTATGACAAGGACCATGGCGAATTGTGATGACACGTGTCATGGGGCATTGTGATGACATTGGTCATCTTGCATTGTGATGAGAGTGGTCATGTAGAATTTTGATTAAAGGTATCATGGAGCACTGTGATGACAAAGGCCAAGGAACATTGTGATGACAAGTGTCATTCAGCAATGTGATGACACGGGAATGGAGCATTATGATGACAAGTTTTCTGGAGCATTGTGATGACAAGGGTATGGAGCATTGTGATTACAGGGACCATGGAGCATTGTGATGACAATGGCATGGAGCACTGTGATGACATTGGTCATTGAGTATTGTGATTACAAAGACCATGAGGCATTGTGATGACAGGGGCCTGGGAGCATTGTGATGACAATGGTCATCAAGCATTGTGATGACAGGGGTCATAGAGCATTGTGATGAGAAAGACCATGGAGCACGGTGATGACAGAGGCCATGGAACATTGTGATGACCAGGCCATGTACCATTTTGATGACAAGGGCAGGGAACCTTGTGGTGACCGGGGTCATGGAGCATTTTGATGACAACTTTCATGGAACGTTGTGATGACAGGGGTCATGGAGCATTGTGATGAAAGTTGTCCTGGAGCATTGTGATGACAGCGGTCACAGAGAATTGGGATGAAAGGTATCATGCACCATTGTGATGACAACGGTCAGGGATCATTTTGATGACAGGGGTCATGGAACATTCTGATAACAAGGTTCATAAAGCATTTTGATGACAGGGGTCATGGAGCATTGTGTTGACACGAGCATGGAGCATTGTAATGATAGGATATCTGGAGCATTGTGATGAAAAGGGGATGGAGCATTTTGATGACAGGGTCCAAGGAGAATTGTGCTGACAATGGCATGGAGCATTGTGATGAAAAGGGTACTGGAGCACTGTGAGGAAAGGAATCATGGATCATTGTGATGACAGGGGTCATGGAGCTTTGTGATGACAAGGGTCATGGAGCATTGTGATGACACGGTCAAGGAACATTGCGATGACAAGAATTCTGGAGCATTGTGACGAAAGGGCATGGTGCATTGTGATGAAAGGTGACAAGGAGCATTGTGACGATATGGGCAGAGAACTTTTTGATGACAGGGGTCATGGAGCATTGTGATAAAAAGTGTCATGGAACATTGTACTGACAGGGATCATGGAGCTTTTTGGTAAGAGAGGTCTTGGAGATTTGTGAAGGCAGGCGTCATGGGGCATTGTGATGACAGCGGTCTTGGAGCATTGGGATGAAAGGGGTCATGGAGCTCTGTGATTACAGGGGCCATGGAGCATTGTGAATACAAAGGCCATGGAGCATTGAGATGACAGGGTTCATGGAGCATTGTGATGAAAGTGATCATGGATCATTGTGATGACAAGTGTCCTGGAACCTTGTGATGACACAGTTCATGGAGCATTGTGATGACAAGGACCATGGCGAATTGTGGTATCATCTGTCATGGGGCATTGTGATGACAGTGGTCATGTAGAATTGTATTGAAAGGTAACATGGAGCACTCTGATGACAGGGGCCATGGAACATTGTGATGACAAAGGCCATGGAGCATTGTGATGACAAGTGTCATGGGGCATTTTGATGACATTGGCATGGAGCATTATGATGACAAGAGATCTGGAGCATTTTGATGACCAGGGCATGGAGCATTGTGATGAAAGTTGTCCTGGAGCATTGTGATGACAGCGGTCACAGAGGATTGGGATGAAAGGTATCATGCAGGATTGCGATGACAACGGTCAGGGATCATTTTGATGACAGGGGTCATGGAACATTCTGATAACAAGTTTCATCAAGCATTTTGATGACAGGGGTCATGGAGCATTGTGTTGACACGGGCATGGAGCATTGTAATGATAGGATATCTGGAGCATTGTGATGAAAAGGGGATGGAGCATTTTGATGACAGGGTCCAAGTAGCATTGTGCTGACAATGGCATGGAGCATTGTGATGAAAAGGGTACTGGAGCACTGTGAGGAAAGGAATCATGGATCATTGTGATGCCAGGGGTCATGGAGCTTTGTGATGACACGGGTCATGGAGCATTGTGATGACACGGTCAAGGAACATTGTGATGACAAGAAATCTGGAGCATTGTGATGAAAGGGCATGGAGCATTGTGATGAAAGGTGACAAGTAGCATTGTGATGATATGGGCAGAGAACTTTGTGATGACAGGGGTCATGGAGCATTATGATGAAAAGTGTCATGGAACATTGTACTGACAGGGATCATGGAGCATTTTGGTAAGGGAGCCCTTGGAGATTGGTGGTGGCAGGCGTCATGGGGCATTGTGATGACAGCGGTCTTGGAGCATTGTGATGAAAGGGGTCATGGAGCACTGTGATTACAGGGGCCATGGAGCATTGTAAATACAAAGGCTATGGAGCATTGAGATGACAGGGTTCATGGAGCATTGTGATGAATGTGATCATGGATCATTGTGATGACAAGTGTCCTGAAACCTTGTGATGACACGGTTCATGGAGCATTGTTATGACAAGGACCATGGCGAATTGTGATGACATCTGAAATGGGGCATTGTGATGACAGTGGTCATGTAGAATTGTGATGAAAGGTATCAAGGAGCACTGTGATGACAGGGGCCATGGAACATTGTGATGACAAAGGCCATGGAGCATTGTGATGACAAGTGTCATGGGACATTTTGATGACATTGGCATGGAACATTATGATGACAAGAGTTCTGGAGAATTTTGATGACAAGGGCATGGAGCATTGTGATGACAGGGCCCATGGAGCATTGTGACGAAGAGGGCAGGGAACATTGTGATGACTGGGTTCATGGAGCCTTGTGATGAAAGGGGCCATGGAGCACTGAGATGACAGGCGTCTTGAGGTATGGTGATGACAGTGGTCATGGAGCATTGTGATGAAAGAGATCATGGAGCAATATGATAACAGGGGACATGGAGCATTGTGATGACAGGTGTATTGGAGCATTGTGATGAAAATATTAATGGATCATTGTGATGACATGTGTCCTGGAACACTGTGATGACACGGTTCATCAAGTATTGTTATGACAAGGGTCATAGCAAATTGTGATAACAGGTGTCATGGGGCATTGTGATGACATTGGTCATCTTGCATTGTGATGAGAGTGGTCATGTAGAATTTTGATTAAAGGTACCATGGAGCACTGTGATGACAAAGGCCAAGGAACATTGTGATGACAAGTGTCATTCAGCAATGTGATGACACGGGAATGGAGCATTATGATGACAAGTGTTCTGGAGCATTGTGATGACAAGGGTATGGAGCATTGTGATTACAGGGACCATGGAGCATTGTGATGACAATGGCATGGAGCACTGTGATGACATTGGTCATTGAGCATTGTGATTACAAAGACCATGAGGCATTGTGATGACAGGGGCCTGGGAGCATTGTGATGACAATGGTCATCAAGCATTGTGATGACAGGGGTCATAGAGCATTGTGATGAGAAAGACCATGGAGCATGGTGATGACAGAGGCCATGGAACATTGTGATGACCAGGCCATGTACCATTGTGATGACAAGGGCAGGGAACCTTGTGGTGACCGGGGTCATGGAGCATTTTGATGACAACTTTCATGGAACGTTGTGATGACAGGGGTCATGGAGCATTGTGATGACAGCGGTCACAGAGAATTGGGATGAAACGTATCATGCAGCATTGTGATGACAACGGTCAGGGATCATTTTGATGACAGGGGTCATGGAATATTCTGATAACAAGTTTCATCAAGCATTTTGATGACAGGGGTCATGGAGCATTGTGTTGACACGGGCATGGAGCATGGTAATGATAGGATATCTGGAGCATTGTGATGAAAAGGGGATGGAGCATTTTGATGACAGGGTCCAAGGAGCATTGTGCTGACAATGGCATGGAGCATTGTGATGAAAGGTGACAAGTAGCATTGTGATGATATGGGCAGAGAACTTTGTGATGACAGGGGTCATGGAGCATTATGATGAAAAGTGTCATGGAACATTGTACTGACAGGGATCATGGAGCTTTTTGGTAAGGGAGCCCTTGGAGATTGGTGGTGGCAGGCGTCATGGGGCATTGTGATGACAGCGGTCTTGGAGCATTGTGATGAAAGGGGTCATGGAGCACTGTGATTACAGGGGCCATGGAGCATTGTGAATACAAAGGCTATGGAGCATTGAGATGACAGGCTTCATGGAGCATTGTGATGAAAGTGATCATGGATCATTGTGATGACAAGTGTCCTGAAACCTTGTGATGACACGGTTCATGGAGCATTGTTATGACAAGGACCATGGCGAATTGTGATGACATCTGAAATGGGGCATTGTGATGACAGTGGTCATGTAGAATTGTGATGAAAGGTATCAAGGAGCACTGTGATGACAGGGGCCATGGAACATTGTGATGACAAAGGCCATGGAGCATTGTGATGACAAGTGTCATGGGACATTTTGATGACATTGGCATGGAACATTATGATGACAAGAGTTCTGGAGAATTTTGATGACAAGGGCATGGAGCATTGTGATGACAGGGCCCATGGAGCATTGTGACGAAGAGGGCAGGGAACATTGTGATGACTGGGTTCATGGAGCCTTGTGATGAAAGGGGCCATGGAGCACTGAGATGACAGGCGTCTTGAGGTATGGTGATGACAGTGGTCATGGAGCATTGTGATGAAAGAGATCATGGAGCAATATGATAAGAGGGGACATGGAGCATTGTGATGACAGGTGTATTGGAGCATTGTGATGAAAATATTAATGGATCATTGTGATGACATGTGTCCTGGAACACTGTGATGACACGGTTCATCGAGTATTGTGATGACAAGGGTCATAGCGAATTGTGATAACAGGTGTCATGGGGCATTGTGATGACATTGATCATCTAGGAATTGTGATGGAAGGTATCATGGAGCACTGTGATGACTGGGGGCATGAAGCATTGTTATGAAAATTGTCCTGGATTATTGGGATGACAGCAGTCATGGAGAATTGGGATGACAGGGATTATGCAGCATTGTGTTGACATGGGTATGGACTATTGTGATGACAATGGTCATGGAGCAATGTGATGAAAGTTTTCATGGAATATCGTGATGAAAAGTGCCTGGGAGCATTGTGACGATAAAGGCCATGGAGCATTGTGATGACAAGTGTCATGGAGCATTGTAATGAAAGCTTTCATTGTGCACTGTGATGACAAGGGGGATGGAGTATTGTGATGAAACTGGTCCTGGAACATTGTGATAACAAAAGCCATGGAGCATTGTGATGACAGGCATCATGGAGAATTGTGAAGAAAGGGGCCATGGGGAATTGTAATGACAATAGAGAAATGTGATGAAAATGGTCAGCGAGCATAGTGATTAAAGTGGTCATTGAGAATTGTGATGAAAAGTGACATAGAGCATTGTGATGACAAAGGTCATGGAGAACTGTGATGACCAGGGTCATGTAGCATTGTGATGACACGTTCATGGAACATTGTGATGACAAGAATTCTGGAGCATTGTGATGACAAGGGCCATGGAGCATTGGGATGCCACGGTCATGGAACATTGTGATGACAAAATTCTGGAGCTTTGTGAGGAAAAAGGCATGGAGCATTGTGATTATAGGGGACATGGAGCATTTTGATGACATGGGCAGGGAACACTGTGATGACAGGTGTTATGGAACAATGGGATGACAAGTGTCATGGAGCACTGTGATGAGAGGGGCCTTGGAGAATTGTGATGACAGGCGTCATGAGGCATTGAGATGGCAGTGGTCATGGAGCATTATGATGAAAGGTGTTATGGAGCACTGTGATTACAGGGGCCATGGAGCATTGTGAATACAAAGGCCATGGAGCATTGAGATGACAGTGGTCATGGAGCATTGTGATGAAAGTGGTAATGGATCATTGTGATGCCAAGTGTCCTGGGACCCTGTGATGACATGGTTCATGGAGCATTGTGATGACAATGGTCATGGCGAATTGTGATGACAATGTCATGGGGCATTGTGATGGCAGTGGTCATCTAGAAATGTGATTAAAGTTATTATGGAGCACAGTAATGAGAGGGGCCATGGAGCATTGTGATGACAAGTCTCATGGAGCATTGTGATGACAGGTGTCATGGAGCATCGTGATGACAAATGCCATTGAGAATTGTGATCAGAGGTGACATTGGGCATTGTGATGAAAGGGGTCATGGAGTACTGGGAGTACAGGGGCCATGGAGCCTTGTGATAACAAGTGACATGGAGAATAGTGATGACAGGCATCATAGAGCATTGTGATGACAAGTGCCATTTAGCATTTTGATGACAGGGGTCATCAGGCATTGTGTTGACGGGGGTCACGGAGCATTGTGATGACAAAGGCCATAGATCATTGTGATGAGAGGGGTCATGGAGCATTGTGATGACATGGGCCATGGAGCATTGTGAGGACAAGATTCATGGAGCATTGTGATGACACGGGCATGAAGCATGGTGATGACAACAGACCTGGAGCATTGTGATGACAAGGGCATGGAGCATTGTGATTACAGGAGACTTGGGTCATTGTGATGAAATTGGCAGGGATCATTGTGATTAGAGGGATCATGGAGGATTGTGATGACAAGTGTCATGCAATATTGTGCTGAAACAGATCATGGAGCATTTTGATGAGAGTGGCCTTGGAGCACAGTGATGAGAGACGTCATGGGGCATTATGGTGACAGTGGTCAAGGAGCATTGTGATGAAAGTGTTCATGGAGCAACGCGATTATCGGGACAATGGAGCATTGTGAATACAAAGGCCATGGAACATTGAGATAACAGAGTTCATGGAGCATTGTGATGACAAGGGTCTTGGGAGCTACTGATGACACGTTTCATACAGCATTGAGATGACAAGGGCCAAGGCGAATTGTGATGACACGTGTCATGGGGCATTGTGATGACATTGGTCATCTTGCATTGTGATGAGAGTGGTCATGTAGAATTTTGATTAAAGGTATCATGGAGCACTGTGATGACAAAGGCCAAGGAACATTGTGATGACAAGAGTATGGAGCATTGTGATTACAGGGACCATGGAGCATTGTGATGACAACGGCATGGAGCACTGTGATGACATTGGTCATTGAGCATTGTGATTACAAAGACCATGAGGCATTGTGATGACAGGGGCCTTGGAGCATTGTGATGACAATGGTCATCAAGCATTGTGATGACAGGGGTCATAGAGCATTGTGATGAGAAAGACCATGGAGCATGGTGATGACAGAGGCCATGGAACATTGTGATGACCAGGCCATGTACCATTGTGATGACAAGGGCAGGGAACCTTGTGGTGACCGGGGTCATGGAGCATTTTGATGACAACTTTCATGGAACGTTGTGATGACAGGGGTCATGGAGCATTGTGATGAAAGTTGTCCTGGAGCATTGTGATGACAGCGGTCACAGAGAATTGGGATGAAAGGTATCATGCAGCATTGCGATGACAACGGTCAGGGATCATTTTGATGAAAGGGGTCGTGGATCATTCTGATAACAAGGTTCATAAAGCATTTTGATGACAGGGGTCATGGAGCATTGTGTTGACACGAGCATGGAGCATTGTAATGATAGGATATCTGGAGCATTGTGATGAAAAGGGGATGGAGCATTTTGATGACAGGGTCCAAGGAGAATTGTGCTGACAATGGCATGGATTATTGTGATGAAAAGGGTACTGGAGCACTGTGAGGAAGGGAATCATGGATCATTGTGATGACAGGGGTCATGGAGCTTTGTGATGACAAGGGTCATGGAGCATTGTGATGAAAAGTGTCATGGAACATTGTACTGACAGGGATCATGGAGCTTTTTGGTAAGGGAGCCCTTGGAGATTGGTGGTGGCAGGCGTCATGGGGCATTGTGATGACAGCGGTCTTGGAGCATTGTGATGAAAGGGGTCATGGAGCACTGTGATTAGAGGGGCCATGGAGCATTGTGAATACAAAGGCTATGGAGCATTGAGATGACAGGCTTCATGGAGCATTGTGATGAAAGTGATCATGGATCATTGTGATGAAAAGTGTCCTGAAACCTTGTGATGACACGGTTCATGGAGCATTGTTATGACAAGGACCATGGCGAATTGTGATGACACGTGTCATGGGGCATTGTGATGACATTGGTCATCTTGCATTGTGATGAGAGTGGTCATGTAGAATTTTGATTAAAGGTATCATGGAGCACTGTGATGACAAAGGCCAAGGAACATTGTGATGACAAGTGTCATTCAGCAATGTGATGACACGGGAATGGAGCATTATGATGACAAGTTTTCTGGAGCATTGTGATGACAAGGGTATGGAGCATTGTGATTACAGGGACCATGGAGCATTGTGATGACAATGGCATGGAGCACTGTGATGACATTGGTCATTGAGTATTGTGATTACAAAGACCATGAGGCATTGTGATGACAGGGGCCTGGGAGCATTGTGATGACAATGGTCATCAAGCATTGTGATGACAGGGGTCATAGAGCATTGTGATGAGAAAGACCATGGAGCACGGTGATGACAGAGGCCATGGAACATTGTGATGACCAGGCCATGTACCATTTTGATGACAAGGGCAGGGAACCTTGTGGTGACCGGGGTCATGGAGCATTTTGATGACAACTTTCATGGAACGTTGTGATGACAGGGGTCATGGAGCATTGTGATGAAAGTTGTCCTGGAGCATTGTGATGACAGCGGTCACAGAGAATTGGGATGAAAGGTATCATGCACCATTGTGATGACAACGGTCAGGGATCATTTTGATGACAGGGGTCATGGAACATTCTGATAACAAGGTTCATAAAGCATTTTGATGACAGGGGTCATGGAGCATTGTGTTGACACGAGCATGGAGCATTGTAATGATAGGATATCTGGAGCATTGTGATGAAAAGGGGATGGAGCATTTTGATGACAGGGTCCAAGGAGAATTGTGCTGACAATGGCATGGAGCATTGTGATGAAAAGGGTACTGGAGCACTGTGAGGAAAGGAATCATGGATCATTGTGATGACAGGGGTCATGGAGCTTTGTGATGACAAGGGTCATGGAGCATTGTGATGACACGGTCAAGGAACATTGCGATGACAAGAATTCTGGAGCATTGTGACGAAAGGGCATGGTGCATTGTGATGAAAGGTGACAAGGAGCATTGTGACGATATGGGCAGAGAACTTTTTGATGACAGGGGTCATGGAGCATTGTGATAAAAAGTGTCATGGAACATTGTACTGACAGGGATCATGGAGCTTTTTGGTAAGAGAGGTCTTGGAGATTTGTGAAGGCAGGCGTCATGGGGCATTGTGATGACAGCGGTCTTGGAGCATTGGGATGAAAGGGGTCATGGAGCTCTGTGATTACAGGGGCCATGGAGCATTGTGAATACAAAGGCCATGGAGCATTGAGATGACAGGGTTCATGGAGCATTGTGATGAAAGTGATCATGGATCATTGTGATGACAAGTGTCCTGGAACCTTGTGATGACACAGTTCATGGAGCATTGTGATGACAAGGACCATGGCGAATTGTGGTATCATCTGTCATGGGGCATTGTGATGACAGTGGTCATGTAGAATTGTATTGAAAGGTAACATGGAGCACTCTGATGACAGGGGCCATGGAACATTGTGATGACAAAGGCCATGGAGCATTGTGATGACAAGTGTCATGGGGCATTTTGATGACATTGGCATGGAGCATTATGATGACAAGAGATCTGGAGCATTTTGATGACCAGGGCATGGAGCATTGTGATGAAAGTTGTCCTGGAGCATTGTGATGACAGCGGTCACAGAGGATTGGGATGAAAGGTATCATGCAGGATTGCGATGACAACGGTCAGGGATCATTTTGATGACAGGGGTCATGGAACATTCTGATAACAAGTTTCATCAAGCATTTTGATGACAGGGGTCATGGAGCATTGTGTTGACACGGGCATGGAGCATTGTAATGATAGGATATCTGGAGCATTGTGATGAAAAGGGGATGGAGCATTTTGATGACAGGGTCCAAGTAGCATTGTGCTGACAATGGCATGGAGCATTGTGATGAAAAGGGTACTGGAGCACTGTGAGGAAAGGAATCATGGATCATTGTGATGCCAGGGGTCATGGAGCTTTGTGATGACACGGGTCATGGAGCATTGTGATGACACGGTCAAGGAACATTGTGATGACAAGAAATCTGGAGCATTGTGATGAAAGGGCATGGAGCATTGCAATGAAAGGTGACAAGTAGCATTGTGATGATATGGGCAGAGAACTTTGTGATGACAGGGGTCATGGAGCATTATGATGAAAAGTGTCATGGAACATTGTACTGACAGGGATCATGGAGCATTTTGGTAAGGGAGCCCTTGGAGATTGGTGGTGGCAGGCGTCATGGGGCATTGTGATGACAGCGGTCTTGGAGCATTGTGATGAAAGGGGTCATGGAGCACTGTGATTACAGGGGCCATGGAGCATTGTAAATACAAAGGCTATGGAGCATTGAGATGACAGGGTTCATGGAGCATTGTGATGAATGTGATCATGGATCATTGTGATGACAAGTGTCCTGAAACCTTGTGATGACACGGTTCATGGAGCATTGTTATGACAAGGACCATGGCGAATTGTGATGACATCTGAAATGGGGCATTGTGATGACAGTGGTCATGTAGAATTGTGATGAAAGGTATCAAGGAGCACTGTGATGACAGGGGCCATGGAACATTGTGATGACAAAGGCCATGGAGCATTGTGATGACAAGTGTCATGGGACATTTTGATGACATTGGCATGGAACATTATGATGACAAGAGTTCTGGAGAATTTTGATGACAAGGGCATGGAGCATTGTGATGACAGGGCCCATGGAGCATTGTGACGAAGAGGGCAGGGAACATTGTGATGACTGGGTTCATGGAGCCTTGTGATGAAAGGGGCCATGGAGCACTGAGATGACAGGCGTCTTGAGGTATGGTGATGACAGTGGTCATGGAGCATTGTGATGAAAGAGATCATGGAGCAATATGATAACAGGGGACATGGAGCATTGTGATGACAGGTGTATTGGAGCATTGTGATGAAAATATTAATGGATCATTGTGATGACATGTGTCCTGGAACACTGTGATGACACGGTTCATCAAGTATTGTTATGACAAGGGTCATAGCAAATTGTGATAACAGGTGTCATGGGGCATTGTGATGACATTGGTCATCTTGCATTGTGATGAGAGTGGTCATGTAGAATTTTGATTAAAGGTACCATGGAGCACTGTGATGACAAAGGCCAAGGAACATTGTGATGACAAGTGTCATTCAGCAATGTGATGACACGGGAATGGAGCATTATGATGACAAGTGTTCTGGAGCATTGTGATGACAAGGGTATGGAGCATTGTGATTACAGGGACCATGGAGCATTGTGATGACAATGGCATGGAGCACTGTGATGACATTGGTCATTGAGCATTGTGATTACAAAGACCATGAGGCATTGTGATGACAGGGGCCTGGGAGCATTGTGATGACAATGGTCATCAAGCATTGTGATGACAGGGGTCATAGAGCATTGTGATGAGAAAGACCATGGAGCATGGTGATGACAGAGGCCATGGAACATTGTGATGACCAGGCCATGTACCATTGTGATGACAAGGGCAGGGAACCTTGTGGTGACCGGGGTCATGGAGCATTTTGATGACAACTTTCATGGAACGTTGTGATGACAGGGGTCATGGAGCATTGTGATGACAGCGGTCACAGAGAATTGGGATGAAACGTATCATGCAGCATTGTGATGACAACGGTCAGGGATCATTTTGATGACAGGGGTCATGGAATATTCTGATAACAAGTTTCATCAAGCATTTTGATGACAGGGGTCATGGAGCATTGTGTTGACACGGGCATGGAGCATGGTAATGATAGGATATCTGGAGCATTGTGATGAAAAGGGGATGGAGAATTTTGATGACAGGGTCCAAGGAGCATTGTGCTGACAATGGCATGGAGCATTGTGATGAAAGGTGACAAGTAGCATTGTGATGATATGGGCAGAGAACTTTGTGATGACAGGGGTCATAGAGCATTGTGATGAAAAGTGTCATGGAACATTGTACTGACAGGGATCATGGAGCTTTTTGGTAAGGGAGCCCTTGGAGATTGGTGGTGGCAGGCGTCATGGGGCATTGTGATGACAGCGGTCTTGGAGCATTGTGATGAAAGGGGTCATGGAGCACTGTGATTACAGGGGCCATGGAGCATTGTGAATACAAAGGCTATGGAGCATTGAGATGACAGGCTTCATGGAGCATTGTGATGAAAGTGATCATGGATCATTGTGATGACAAGTGTCCTGAAACCTTGTGATGACACGGTTCATGGAGCATTGTTATGACAAGGACCATGGCGAATTGTGATGACATCTGAAATGGGGCATTGTGATGACAGTGGTCATGTAGAATTGTGATGAAAGGTATCAAGGAGCACTGTGATGACAGGGGCCATGGAACATTGTGATGACAAAGGCCATGGAGCATTGTGATGACAAGTGTCATGGGACATTTTGATGACATTGGCATGGAATATTATGATGACAAGAGTTCTGGAGAATTTTGATGACAAGGGCATGGAGCATTGTGATGACAGGGCCCATGGAGCATTGTGATGAAGAGGGCAGGGAACATTGTGATGACTGGGTTCATGGAGCACTGTGATGAAAGGGGCCATGGAGCACTGAGATGACAGGCGTCTTGAGGTATGGTGATGACAGTGGTCATGGAGCATTGTGATGAAAGAGATCATGGAGCAATATGATAAGAGGGGACATGGAGCATTGTGATGACAGGTGTATTGGAGCATTGTGATGAAAATATTAATGGATCATTGTGATGACATGTGTCCTGGAACACTGTGATGACACGGTTCATCGAGTATTGTGATGACAAGGTTCATAGCGAATTGTGATAACAGGTGTCATGGGGCAATGTGATGACATTGATCATCTAGGAATTGTGATGGAAGGTATCATGGAGCACTGTGATGACTGGGGGCATGAAGCATTGTTATGAAAATTGTCCTGGATTATTGTGATGACAGCAGTCATGGAGAATTGGGATGACAGTTATTATGCAGCATTGTGTTGACATGGGTATGGACTATTGTGATGACAATGGTCATGGAGCAATGTGATGAAAGTTTTCATGGAATATCGTGATGAAAAGTGCCTGGGAGCATTGTGACGATAAAGGCCATGGAGCATTGTGATGACAAGTGTCATGGAGCATTGTAATGAAAGCTTTCATTGTGCACTGTGATGACAAGGGGGATGGAGTATTGTGATGAAACTGGTCCTGGAACATTGTGATAACAAAAGCCATGGAGCATTGTGATGACAGGCATCATGGAGAATTGTGAAGAAAGGGGCCATGGGGAATTGTAATGACAATAGAGAAATGTGATGAAAATGGTCAGCGAGCATAGTGATTAAAGTGGTCATTGAGAATTGTGATGAAAAGTGACATAGAGCATTGTGATGACAAAGGTCATGGAGAACTGTGATGACCAGGGTCATGTAGCATTGTGATGACACGTTCATGGAACATTGTGATGACAAGAATTCTGGAGCATTGTGATGACAAGGGCCATGGAGCATTGGGATGCCACGGTCATGGAACATTGTGATGACAAAATTCTGGAGCTTTGTGAGGAAAAAGGCATGGAGCATTGTGATTATAGGGGACATGGAGCATTTTGATGACATGGGCAGGGAACACTGTGATGACAGGTGTTATGGAACAATGGGATGACAAGTGTCATGGAGCACTGTGATGAGAGGGGCCTTGGAGAATTGTGATGACAGGCGTCATGAGGCATTGAGATGGCAGTGGTCATGGAGCATTATGATGAAAGGTGTTATGGAGCACTGTGATTACAGGGGCCATGGAGCATTGTGAATACAAAGGCCATGGAGCATTGAGATGACAGTGGTCATGGAGCATTGTGATGAAAGTGGTAATGGATCATTGTGATGCCAAGTGTCCTGGGACCCTGTGATGACATGGTTCATGGAGCATTGTGATGACAATGGTCATGGCGAATTGTGATGACAATGTCATGGGGCATTGTGATGGCAGTGGTCATCTAGAAATGTGATTAAAGTTATTATGGAGCACAGTAATGAGAGGGGCCATGGAGCATTGTGATGACAAGTCTCATGGAGCATTGTGATGACAGGTGTCATGGAGCATCGTGATGACAAATGCCATTGAGAATTGTGATCAGAGGTGACATTGGGCATTGTGATGAAAGGGGTCATGGAGTACTGGGAGTACAGGGGCCATGGAGCCTTGTGATAACAAGTGACATGGAGAATAGTGATGACAGGCATCATAGAGCATTGTGATGACAAGTGCCATTTAGCATTTTGATGACAGGGGTCATCAGGCATTGTGTTGACGGGGGTCACGGAGCATTGTGATGACAAAGGCCATAGAGCATTGTGATGAGAGGGGTCATGGAGCATTGTGATGACATGGGCCATGGAGCATTGTGAGGACAAGATTCATGGAGCATTGTGATGACACGGGCATGAAGCATGGTGATGACAACAGACCTGGAGCATTGTGATGACAAGGGCATGGAGCATTGTGATTACAGGAGACTTGGGTCATTGTGATGAAATTGGCAGGGATCATTGTGATTAGTGGGATCATGGAGCATTGTGATGACAAGTTTCATGCAATATTGTGCTGACACAGATAATGGAGCATTTTGATGAGAGTGGCCTTGGAGCACAGTGATGAGAGACGTCATGGGGCATTATGGTGACAGTGGTCAAGGAGCATTGTGATGAAAGTGTTCATGGAGCAACGCGATTATCGGGACAATGGAGCATTGTGAATACAAAGGCCATGGAACATTGAGATAACAGAGTTCATGGAGCATTGTGATGACAAGGGTCTTGGGAGCTACTGATGACACGTTTCATACAGCATTGAGATGACAAGGGCCAAGGCGAATTGTGATGACACGTGTCATGGGGCATTGTGATGACATTGGTCATCTTGCATTGTGATGAGAGTGGTCATGTAGAATTTTGATTAAAGGTATCATGGAGCACTGTGATGACAAAGGCCAAGGAACATTGTGATGACAAGAGTATGGAGCATTGTGATTACAGGGACCATGGAGCATTGTGATGACAACGGCATGGAGCACTGTGATGACATTGGTCATTGAGCATTGTGATTACAAAGACCATGAGGCATTGTGATGACAGGGGCCTTGGAGCATTGTGATGACAATGGTCATCAAGCATTGTGATGACAGGGGTCATAGAGCATTGTGATGAGAAAGACCATGGAGCATGGTGATGACAGAGGCCATGGAACATTGTGATGACCAGGCCATGTACCATTGTGATGACAAGGGCAGGGAACCTTGTGGTGACCGGGGTCATGGAGCATTTTGATGACAACTTTCATGGAACGTTGTGATGACAGGGGTCATGGAGCATTGTGATGAAAGTTGTCCTGGAGCATTGTGATGACAGCGGTCACAGAGAATTGGGATGAAAGGTATCATGCAGCATTGCGATGACAACGGTCAGGGATCATTTTGATGAAAGGGGTCGTGGATCATTCTGATAACAAGGTTCATAAAGCATTTTGATGACAGGGGTCATGGAGCATTGTGTTGACACGAGCATGGAGCATTGTAATGATAGGATATCTGGAGCATTGTGATGAAAAGGGGATGGAGCATTTTGATGACAGGGTCCAAGGAGAATTGTGCTGACAATGGCATGGATTATTGTGATGAAAAGGGTACTGGAGCACTGTGAGGAAGGGAATCATGGATCATTGTGATGACAGGGGTCATGGAGCTTTGTGATGACAAGGGTCATGGAGCATTGTGATGAAAAGTGTCATGGAACATTGTACTGACAGGGATCATGGAGCTTTTTGGTAAGGGAGCCCTTGGAGATTGGTGGTGGCAGGCGTCATGGGGCATTGTGATGACAGCGGTCTTGGAGCATTGTGATGAAAGGGGTCATGGAGCACTGTGATTAGAGGGGCCATGGAGCATTGTGAATACAAAGGCTATGGAGCATTGAGATGACAGGCTTCATGGAGCATTGTGATGAAAGTGATCATGGATCATTGTGATGACAAGTGTCCTGAAACCTTGTGATGACACGGTTCATGGAGCATTGTTATGACAAGGACCATGGCGAATTGTGATGACACGTGTCATGGGGCATTGTGATGACATTGGTCATCTTGCATTGTGATGAGAGTGGTCATGTAGAATTTTGATTAAAGGTATCATGGAGCACTGTGATGACAAAGGCCAAGGAACATTGTGATGACAAGTGTCATTCAGCAATGTGATGACACGGGAATGGAGCATTATGATGACAAGTTTTCTGGAGCATTGTGATGACAAGGGTATGGAGCATTGTGATTACAGGGACCATGGAGCATTGTGATGACAATGGCATGGAGCACTGTGATGACATTGGTCATTGAGTATTGTGATTACAAAGACCATGAGGCATTGTGATGACAGGGGCCTGGGAGCATTGTGATGACAATGGTCATCAAGCATTGTGATGACAGGGGTCATAGAGCATTGTGATGAGAAAGACCATGGAGCATGGTGATGACAGAGGCCATGGAACATTGTGATGACCAGGCCATGTACCATTTTGATGACAAGGGCAGGGAACCTTGTGGTGACCGGGGTCATGGAGCATTTTGATGACAACTTTCATGGAACGTTGTGATGACAGGGGTCATGGAGCATTGTGATGAAAGTTGTCCTGGAGCATTGTGATGACAGCGGTTACAGAGAATTGGGATGAAAGGTATCATGCACCATTGTGATGACAACTGTCAGGGATCATTTTGATGACAGGGGTCATGGAACATTCTGATAACAAGGTTCATAAAGCATTTTGATGACAGGGGTCATGGAGCATTGTGTTGACACGAGCATGGAGCATTGTAATGATAGGATATCTGGAGCATTGTGATGAAAAGGGGATGGAGCATTTTGATGACAGGGTCCAAGGAGAATTGTGCTGACAATGGCATGGAGCATTGTGATGAAAAGGGTACTGGAGCACTGTGAGGAAAGGAATCATGGATCATTGTGATGACAGGGGTCATGGAGCTTTGTGATGACAAGGGTCATGGAGCATTGTGATGACACGGTCAAGGAACATTGCGATGACAAGAATTCTGGAGCATTGTGATGAAAGGGCATGGTGCATTGTGATGAAAGGTGACAAGGAGCATTGTGACGATATGGGCAGAGAACTTTTTGATGACAGGGGTCATGGAGCATTGTGATAAAAAGTGTCATGGAACATTGTACTGACAGGGATCATGGAGCTTTTTGGTAAGAGAGGTCTTGGAGATTTGTGAAGGCAGGCGTCATGGGGCATTGTGATGACAGCGGTCTTGGAGCATTGGGATGAAAGGGGTCATGGAGCTCTGTGATTACAGGGGCCATGGAGCATTGTGAATACAAAGGCCATGGAGCATTGAGATGACAGGGTTCATGGAGCATTGTGATGAAAGTGATCATGGATCATTGTGATGACAAGTGTCCTGGAACCTTGTGATGACACAGTTCATGGAGCATTGTGATGACAAGGACCATGGCGAATTGTGGTATCATCTGTCATGGGGCATTGTGATGACAGTGGTCATGTAGAATTGTATTGAAAGGTAACATGGAGCACTCTGATGACAGGGGCCATGGAACATTGTGATGACAAAGGCCATGGAGCATTGTGATGACAAGTGTCATGGGGCATTTTGATGACATTGGCATGGAGCATTATGATGACAAGAGATCTGGAGCATTTTGATGACCAGGGCATGGAGCATTGTGATGAAAGTTGTCCTGGAGCATTGTGATGACAGCGGTCACAGAGGATTGGGATGAAAGGTATCATGCAGGATTGCGATGACAACGGTCAGGGATCATTTTGATGACAGGGGTCATGGAACATTCTGATAACAAGTTTCATCAAGCATTTTGATGACAGGGGTCATGGAGCATTGTGTTGACACGGGCATGGAGCATTGTAATGATAGGATATCTGGAGCATTGTGATGAAAAGGGGATGGAGCATTTTGATGACAGGGTCCAAGTAGCATTGTGCTGACAATGGCATGGAGCATTGTGATGAAAAGGGTACTGGAGCACTGTGAGGAAAGGAATCATGGATCATTGTGATGCCAGGGGTCATGGAGCTTTGTGATGACACGGGTCATGGAGCATTGTGATGACACGGTCAAGTAACATTGTGATGACAAGAAATCTGGAGCATTGTGATGAAAGGGCATGGAGCATTGCAATGAAAGGTGACAAGTAGCATTGTGATGATATGGGCAGAGAACTTTGTGATGACAGGGGTCATGGAGCATTATGATGAAAAGTGTCATGGAACATTGTACTGACAGGGATCATGGAGCATTTTGGTAAGGGAGCCCTTGGAGATTGGGGTGGCAGGCGTCATGGGGCATTGTGATGACAGCGTTCTTGGAGCATTGTGATGAAAGGGGTCATGGAGCACTGTGATTACAGGGGCCATGGAGCATTGTAAATACAAAGGCTATGGAGCATTGAGATGACAGGGTTCATGGAGCATTGTGATGAATGTGATCATGGATCATTGTGATGACAAGTGTCCTGAAACCTTGTGATGACACGGTTCATGGAGCATTGTTATGACAAGGACCATGGCGAATTGTGATGACATCTGAAATGGGGCATTGTGATGACAGTGGTCATGTAGAATTGTGATGAAAGGTATCAAGGAGCACTGTGATGACAGGGGCCATGGAACATTGTGATGACAAAGGCCATGGAGCATTGTGATGACAAGTGTCATGGGACATTTTGATGACATTGGCATGGAACATTATGATGACAAGAGTTCTGGAGAATTTTGATGACAAGGGCATGGAGCATTGTGATGACAGGGCCCATGGAGCATTGTGACGAAGAGGGCAGGGAACATTGTGATGACTGGGTTCATGGAGCCTTGTGATGAAAGGGGCCATGGAGCACTGAGATGACAGGCGTCTTGAGGTATGGTGATGACAGTGGTCATGGAGCATTGTGATGAAAGAGATCATGGAGCAATATGATAAGAGGGGACATGGAGCATTGTGACGACAGGTGTATTGGAGCATTGTGATGAAAATATTAATGGATCATTGTGATGACATGTGTCCTGGAACACTGTGATGACACGGTTCATCAAGTATTGTTATGACAAGGGTCATAGGAAATTGTGATAACAGGTGTCATGGGGCATTGTGATGACATTGGTCATCTTGCATTGTGATGAGAGTGGTCATGTAGAATTTTGATTAAAGGTACCATGGAGCACTGTGATGACAAAGGCCAAGGAACATTGTGATGACAAGTGTCATTCAGCAATGTGATGACACGGGAATGGAGCATTATGATGACAAGTGTTCTGGAGCATTGTGATGACAAGGGTATGGAGCATTGTGATTACAGGGACCATGGAGCATTGTGATGACAACGGCATGGAGCACTGTGATGACATTGGTCATTGAGCATTGTGATTACAAAGACCATGAGGCATTGTGATGACAGGGGCCTGGGAGCATTGTGATGACAATGGTCATCAAGCATTGTGATGACAGGGGTCATAGAGCATTGTGATGAGAAAGACCATGGAGCATGGTGATGACAGAGGCCATGGAACATTGTGATGACCAGGCCATGTACCATTGTGATGACAAGGGCAGGGAACCTTGTGGTGACCGGGGTCATGGAGCATTTTGATGACAACTTTCATGGAACGTTGTGATGACAGGGGTCATGGAGCATTGTGATGACAGCGGTCACAGAGAATTGGGATGAAACGTATCATGCAGCATTGTGATGACAACGGTCAGGGATCATTTTGATGACAGGGGTCATGGAATATTCTGATAACAAGTTTCATCAAGCATTTTGATGACAGGGGTCATGGAGCATTGTGTTGACACGGGCATGGAGCATGGTAATGATAGGATATCTGGAGCATTGTGATGAAAAGGGGATGGAGAATTTTGATGACAGGGTCCAAGGAGCATTGTGCTGACAATGGCATGGAGCATTGTGATGAAAGGTGACAAGTAGCATTGTGATGATATGGGCAGAGAACTTTGTGATGACAGGGGTCATAGAGCATTGTGATGAAAAGTGTCATGGAACATTGTACTGACAGGGATCATGGAGCTTTTTGGTAAGGGAGCCCTTGGAGATTGGTGGTGGCAGGCGTCATGGGGCATTGTGATGACAGCGGTCTTGGAGCATTGTGATGAAAGGGGTCATGGAGCACTGTGATTACAGGGGCCATGGAGCATTGTGAATACAAAGGCTATGGAGCATTGAGATGACAGGCTTCATGGAGCATTGTGATGAAAGTGATCATGGATCATTGTGATGACAAGTGTCCTGAAACCTTGTGATGACACGGTTCATGGAGCATTGTTATGACAAGGACCATGGCGAATTGTGATGACATCTGAAATGGGGCATTGTGATGACAGTGGTCATGTAGAATTGTGATGAAAGGTATCAAGGAGCACTGTGATGACAGGGGCCATGGAACATTGTGATGACAAAGGCCATGGAGCATTGTGATGACAAGTGTCATGGGACATTTTGATGACATTGGCATGGAATATTATGATGACAAGAGTTCTGGAGAATTTTGATGACAAGGGCATGGAGCATTGTGATGACAGGGCCCATGGAGCATTGTGACGAAGAGGGCAGGGAACATTGTGATGACTGGGTTCATGGAGCCTTGTGATGAAAGGGGCCATGGAGCACTGAGATGACAGGCGTCTTGAGGTATGGTGATGACAGTGGTCATGGAGCATTGTGATGAAAGAGATCATGGAGCAATATGATAAGAGGGGACATGGAGCATTGTGATGACAGGTGTATTGGAGCATTGTGATGAAAATATTAATGGATCATTGTGATGACATGTGTCCTGGAACACTGTGATGACACGGTTCATCGAGTATTGTGATGACAAGGTTCATAGCGAATTGTGATAACAGGTGTCATGGGGCAATGTGATGACATTGATCATCTAGGAATTGTGATGGAAGGTATCATGGAGCACTGTGATGACTGGGGGCATGAAGCATTGTTATGAAAATTGTCCTGGATTATTGTGATGACAGCAGTCATGGAGAATTGGGATGACAGTTATTATGCAGCATTGTGTTGACATGGGTATGGACTATTGTGATGACAATGGTCATGGAGCAATGTGATGAAAGTTTTCATGGAATATCGTGATGAAAAGTGCCTGGGAGCATTGTGACGATAAAGGCCATGGAGCATTGTGATGACAAGTGTCATGGAGCATTGTAATGAAAGCTTTCATTGTGCACTGTGATGACAAGGGGGATGGAGTATTGTGATGAAACTGGTCCTGGAACATTGTGATAACAAAAGCCATGGAGCATTGTGATGACAGGCATCATGGAGAATTGTGAAGAAAGGGGCCATGGGGAATTGTAATGACAATAGAGAAATGTGATGAAAATGGTCAGCGAGCATAGTGATTAAAGTGGTCATTGAGAATTGTGATGAAAAGTGACATAGAGCATTGTGATGACAAAGGTCATGGAGAACTGTGATGACCAGGGTCATGTAGCATTGTGATGACACGTTCATGGAACATTGTGATGACAAGAATTCTGGAGCATTGTGATGACAAGGGCCATGGAGCATTGGGATGCCACGGTCATGGAACATTGTGATGACAAAATTCTGGAGCTTTGTGAGGAAAAAGGCATGGAGCATTGTGATTATAGGGGACATGGAGCATTTTGATGACATGGGCAGGGAACACTGTGATGACAGGTGTTATGGAACAATGGGATGACAAGTGTCATGGAGCACTGTGATGAGAGGGGCCTTGGAGAATTGTGATGACAGGCGTCATGAGGCATTGAGATGGCAGTGGTCATGGAGCATTATGATGAAAGGTGTTATGGAGCACTGTGATTACAGGGGCCATGGAGCATTGTGAATACAAAGGCCATGGAGCATTGAGATGACAGTGGTCATGGAGCATTGTGATGAAAGTGGTAATGGATCATTGTGATGCCAAGTGTCCTGGGACCCTGTGATGACATGGTTCATGGAGCATTGTGATGACAATGGTCATGGCGAATTGTGATGACAATGTCATGGGGCATTGTGATGGCAGTGGTCATCTAGAAATGTGATTAAAGTTATTATGGAGCACAGTAATGAGAGGGGCCATGGAGCATTGTGATGACAAGTCTCATGGAGCATTGTGATGACAGGTGTCATGGAGCATCGTGATGACAAATGCCATTGAGAATTGTGATCAGAGGTGACATTGGGCATTGTGATGAAAGGGGTCATGGAGTACTGGGAGTACAGGGGCCATGGAGCCTTGTGATAACAAGTGACATGGAGAATAGTGATGACAGGCATCATAGAGCATTGTGATGACAAGTGCCATTTAGCATTTTGATGACAGGGGTCATCAGGCATTGTGTTGACGGGGGTCACGGAGCATTGTGATGACAAAGGCCATAGATCATTGTGATGAGAGGGGTCATGGAGCATTGTGATGACATGGGCCATGGAGCATTGTGAGGACAAGATTCATGGAGCATTGTGATGACACGGGCATGAAGCATGGTGATGACAACAGACCTGGAGCATTGTGATGACAAGGGCATGGAGCATTGTGATTACAGGAGACTTGGGTCATTGTGATGAAATTGGCAGGGATCATTGTGATTAGTGGGATCATGGAGCATTGTGATGACAAGTTTCATGCAATATTGTGCTGACACAGATAATGGAGCATTTTGATGAGAGTGGCCTTGGAGCACAGTGATGAGAGACGTCATGGGGCATTATGGTGACAGTGGTCAAGGAGCATTGTGATGAAAGTGTTCATGGAGCAACGCGATTATCGGGACAATGGAGCATTGTGAATACAAAGGCCATGGAACATTGAGATAACAGAGTTCATGGAGCATTGTGATGACAAGGGTCTTGGGAGCTACTGATGACACGTTTCATACAGCATTGAGATGACAAGGGCCAAGGCGAATTGTGATGACACGTGTCATGGGGCATTGTGATGACATTGGTCATCTTGCATTGTGATGAGAGTGGTCATGTAGAATTTTGATTAAAGGTATCATGGAGCACTGTGATGACAAAGGCCAAGGAACATTGTGATGACAAGAGTATGGAGCATTGTGATTACAGGGACCATGGAGCATTGTGATGACAACGGCATGGAGCACTGTGATGACATTGGTCATTGAGCATTGTGATTACAAAGACCATGAGGCATTGTGATGACAGGGGCCTTGGAGCATTGTGATGACAATGGTCATCAAGCATTGTGATGACAGGGGTCATAGAGCATTGTGATGAGAAAGACCATGGAGCATGGTGATGACAGAGGCCATGGAACATTGTGATGACCAGGCCATGTACCATTGTGATGACAAGGGCAGGGAACCTTGTGGTGACCGGGGTCATGGAGCATTTTGATGACAACTTTCATGGAACGTTGTGATGACAGGGGTCATGGAGCATTGTGATGAAAGTTGTCCTGGAGCATTGTGATGACAGCGGTCACAGAGAATTGGGATGAAAGGTATCATGCAGCATTGCGATGACAACGGTCAGGGATCATTTTGATGAAAGGGGTCGTGGATCATTCTGATAACAAGGTTCATAAAGCATTTTGATGACAGGGGTCATGGAGCATTGTGTTGACACGAGCATGGAGCATTGTAATGATAGGATATCTGGAGCATTGTGATGAAAAGGGGATGGAGCATTTTGATGACAGGGTCCAAGGAGAATTGTGCTGACAATGGCATGGATTATTGTGATGAAAAGGGTACTGGAGCACTGTGAGGAAGGGAATCATGGATCATTGTGATGACAGGGGTCATGGAGCTTTGTGATGACAAGGGTCATGGAGCATTGTGATGAAAAGTGTCATGGAACATTGTACTGACAGGGATCATGGAGCTTTTTGGTAAGGGAGCCCTTGGAGATTGGTGGTGGCAGGCGTCATGGGGCATTGTGATGACAGCGGTCTTGGAGCATTGTGATGAAAGGGGTCATGGAGCACTGTGATTAGAGGGGCCATGGAGCATTGTGAATACAAAGGCTATGGAGCATTGAGATGACAGGCTTCATGGAGCATTGTGATGAAAGTGATCATGGATCATTGTGATGACAAGTGTCCTGAAACCTTGTGATGACACGGTTCATGGAGCATTGTTATGACAAGGACCATGGCGAATTGTGATGACACGTGTCATGGGGCATTGTGATGACATTGGTCATCTTGCATTGTGATGAGAGTGGTCATGTAGAATTTTGATTAAAGGTATCATGGAGCACTGTGATGACAAAGGCCAAGGAACATTGTGATGACAAGTGTCATTCAGCAATGTGATGACACGGGAATGGAGCATTATGATGACAAGTTTTCTGGAGCATTGTGATGACAAGGGTATGGAGCATTGTGATTACAGGGACCATGGAGCATTGTGATGACAATGGCATGGAGCACTGTGATGACATTGGTCATTGAGTATTGTGATTACAAAGACCATGAGGCATTGTGATGACAGGGGCCTGGGAGCATTGTGATGACAATGGTCATCAAGCATTGTGATGACAGGGGTCATAGAGCATTGTGATGAGAAAGACCATGGAGCATGGTGATGACAGAGGCCATGGAACATTGTGATGACCAGGCCATGTACCATTTTGATGACAAGGGCAGGGAACCTTGTGGTGACCGGGGTCATGGAGCATTTTGATGACAACTTTCATGGAACGTTGTGATGACAGGGGTCATGGAGCATTGTGATGAAAGTTGTCCTGGAGCATTGTGATGACAGCGGTTACAGAGAATTGGGATGAAAGGTATCATGCACCATTGTGATGACAACTGTCAGGGATCATTTTGATGACAGGGGTCATGGAACATTCTGATAACAAGGTTCATAAAGCATTTTGATGACAGGGGTCATGGAGCATTGTGTTGACACGAGCATGGAGCATTGTAATGATAGGATATCTGGAGCATTGTGATGAAAAGGGGATGGAGCATTTTGATGACAGGGTCCAAGGAGAATTGTGCTGACAATGGCATGGAGCATTGTGATGAAAAGGGTACTGGAGCACTGTGAGGAAAGGAATCATGGATCATTGTGATGACAGGGGTCATGGAGCTTTGTGATGACAAGGGTCATGGAGCATTGTGATGACACGGTCAAGGAACATTGCGATGACAAGAATTCTGGAGCATTGTGATGAAAGGGCATGGTGCATTGTGATGAAAGGTGACAAGGAGCATTGTGACGATATGGGCAGAGAACTTTTTGATGACAGGGGTCATGGAGCATTGTGATAAAAAGTGTCATGGAACATTGTACTGACAGGGATCATGGAGCTTTTTGGTAAGAGAGGTCTTGGAGATTTGTGAAGGCAGGCGTCATGGGGCATTGTGATGACAGCGGTCTTGGAGCATTGGGATGAAAGGGGTCATGGAGCTCTGTGATTACAGGGGCCATGGAGCATTGTGAATACAAAGGCCATGGAGCATTGAGATGACAGGGTTCATGGAGCATTGTGATGAAAGTGATCATGGATCATTGTGATGACAAGTGTCCTGGAACCTTGTGATGACACAGTTCATGGAGCATTGTGATGACAAGGACCATGGCGAATTGTGGTATCATCTGTCATGGGGCATTGTGATGACAGTGGTCATGTAGAATTGTATTGAAAGGTAACATGGAGCACTCTGATGACAGGGGCCATGGAACATTGTGATGACAAAGGCCATGGAGCATTGTGATGACAAGTGTCATGGGGCATTTTGATGACATTGGCATGGAGCATTATGATGACAAGAGATCTGGAGCATTTTGATGACCAGGGCATGGAGCATTGTGATGAAAGTTGTCCTGGAGCATTGTGATGACAGCGGTCACAGAGGATTGGGATGAAAGGTATCATGCAGGATTGCGATGACAACGGTCAGGGATCATTTTGATGACAGGGGTCATGGAACATTCTGATAACAAGTTTCATCAAGCATTTTGATGACAGGGGTCATGGAGCATTGTGTTGACACGGGCATGGAGCATTGTAATGATAGGATATCTGGAGCATTGTGATGAAAAGGGGATGGAGCATTTTGATGACAGGGTCCAAGTAGCATTGTGCTGACAATGGCATGGAGCATTGTGATGAAAAGGGTACTGGAGCACTGTGAGGAAAGGAATCATGGATCATTGTGATGCCAGGGGTCATGGAGCTTTGTGATGACACGGGTCATGGAGCATTGTGATGACACGGTCAAGTAACATTGTGATGACAAGAAATCTGGAGCATTGTGATGAAAGGGCATGGAGCATTGCAATGAAAGGTGACAAGTAGCATTGTGATGATATGGGCAGAGAACTTTGTGATGACAGGGGTCATGGAGCATTATGATGAAAAGTGTCATGGAACATTGTACTGACAGGGATCATGGAGCATTTTGGTAAGGGAGCCCTTGGAGATTGGGGTGGCAGGCGTCATGGGGCATTGTGATGACAGCGTTCTTGGAGCATTGTGATGAAAGGGGTCATGGAGCACTGTGATTACAGGGGCCATGGAGCATTGTAAATACAAAGGCTATGGAGCATTGAGATGACAGGGTTCATGGAGCATTGTGATGAATGTGATCATGGATCATTGTGATGACAAGTGTCCTGAAACCTTGTGATGACACGGTTCATGGAGCATTGTTATGACAAGGACCATGGCGAATTGTGATGACATCTGAAATGGGGCATTGTGATGACAGTGGTCATGTAGAATTGTGATGAAAGGTATCAAGGAGCACTGTGATGACAGGGGCCATGGAACATTGTGATGACAAAGGCCATGGAGCATTGTGATGACAAGTGTCATGGGACATTTTGATGACATTGGCATGGAACATTATGATGACAAGAGTTCTGGAGAATTTTGATGACAAGGGCATGGAGCATTGTGATGACAGGGCCCATGGAGCATTGTGACGAAGAGGGCAGGGAACATTGTGATGACTGGGTTCATGGAGCCTTGTGATGAAAGGGGCCATGGAGCACTGAGATGACAGGCGTCTTGAGGTATGGTGATGACAGTGGTCATGGAGCATTGTGATGAAAGAGATCATGGAGCAATATGATAAGAGGGGACATGGAGCATTGTGACGACAGGTGTATTGGAGCATTGTGATGAAAATATTAATGGATCATTGTGATGACATGTGTCCTGGAACACTGTGATGACACGGTTCATCAAGTATTGTTATGACAAGGGTCATAGGAAATTGTGATAACAGGTGTCATGGGGCATTGTGATGACATTGGTCATCTTGCATTGTGATGAGAGTGGTCATGTAGAATTTTGATTAAAGGTACCATGGAGCACTGTGATGACAAAGGCCAAGGAACATTGTGATGACAAGTGTCATTCAGCAATGTGATGACACGGGAATGGAGCATTATGATGACAAGTGTTCTGGAGCATTGTGATGACAAGGGTATGGAGCATTGTGATTACAGGGACCATGGAGCATTGTGATGACAACGGCATGGAGCACTGTGATGACATTGGTCATTGAGCATTGTGATTACAAAGACCATGAGGCATTGTGATGACAGGGGCCTGGGAGCATTGTGATGACAATGGTCATCAAGCATTGTGATGACAGGGGTCATAGAGCATTGTGATGAGAAAGACCATGGAGCATGGTGATGACAGAGGCCATGGAACATTGTGATGACCAGGCCATGTACCATTGTGATGACAAGGGCAGGGAACCTTGTGGTGACCGGGGTCATGGAGCATTTTGATGACAACTTTCATGGAACGTTGTGATGACAGGGGTCATGGAGCATTGTGATGACAGCGGTCACAGAGAATTGGGATGAAACGTGTCATGCAGCATTGTGATGACAACGGTCAGGGATCATTTTGATGACAGGGGTCATGGAATATTCTGATAACAAGTTTCATCAAGCATTTTGATGACAGGGGTCATGGAGCATTGTGTTGACACGGGCATGGAGCATGGTAATGATAGGATATCTGGAGCATTGTGATGAAAAGGGGATGGAGCATTTTGATGACAGGGTCCAAGGAGCATTGTGCTGACAATGGCATGGAGCATTGTGATGAAAGGTGACAAGTAGCATTGTGATGATATGGGCAGAGAACTTTGTGATGACAGGGGTCATGGAGCATTATGATGAAAAGTGTCATGGAACATTGTACTGACAGGGATCATGGAGCTTTTTGGTAAGGGAGCCCTTGGAGATTGGTGGTGGCAGGCGTCATGGGGCATTGTGATGACAGCGGTCTTGGAGCATTGTGATGAAAGGGGTCATGGAGCACTGTGATTACAGGGGCCATGGAGCATTGTGAATACAAAGGCTATGGAGCATTGAGATGACAGGCTTCATGGAGCATTGTGATGAAAGTGATCATGGATCATTGTGATGACAAGTGTCCTGAAACCTTGTGATGACACGGTTCATGGAGCATTGTGATGACAAGGACCATGGCGAATTGTGATGACATCTGAAATGGGGCATTGTGATGACAGTGGTCATGTAGAATTGTGATGAAAGGTATCAAGGAGCACTGTGATGACAGGGGCCATGGAACATTGTGATGACAAAGGCCATGGAGCATTGTGATGACAAGTGTCATGGGACATTTTGATGACATTGGCATGGAACATTATGATGACAAGAGTTCTGGAGAATTTTGATGACAAGGGCATGGAGCATTGTGATGACAGGGCCCATGGAGCATTGTGACGAAGAGGGCAGGGAACATTGTGATGACTGGGTTCATGGAGCCTTGTGATGAAAGGGGCCATGGAGCACTGAGATGACAGGCGTCTTGAGGTATGGTGATGACAGTGGTCATGGAGCATTGTGATGAAAGAGATCATGGAGCAATATGATAAGAGGGGACATGGAGCATTGTGATGACAGGTGTATTGGAGCATTGTGATGAAAATATTAATGGATCATTGTGATGACATGTGTCCTGGAACACTGTGATGACACGGTTCATCGAGTATTGTGATGACAAGGGTCATAGCGAATTGTGATAACAGGTGTCATGGGGCAATGTGATGACATTGATCATCTAGGAATTGTGATGGAAGGTATCATGGAGCACTGTGATGACTGGGGGCATGAAGCATTGTTATGAAAATTGTCCTGGATTATTGGGATGACAGCAGTCATGGAGAATTGGGATGACAGGGATTATGCAGCATTGTGTTGACATGGGTATGGACTATTGTGATGACAATGGTCATGGAGCAATGTGATGAAAGTTTTCATGGAATATCGTGATGAAAAGTGCCTGGGAGCATTGTGACGATAAAGGCCATGGAGCATTGTGATGACAAGTGTCATGGAGCATTGTAATGAAAGCTTTCATTGTGCACTGTGATGACAAGGGGGATGGAGTATTGTGATGAAACTGGTCCTGGAGCATTGTGATAACAAAAGCCATGGAGCATTGTGATGACAGGCATCATGGAGAATTGTGAAGAAAGGGGCCATGGGGAATTGTAATGACAATAGAGAAATGTGATGAAAATGGTCAGCGAGCATAGTGATTAAAGTGGTCATTGAGAATTGTGATGAAAAGTGACATAGAGCATTGTGATGACAAAGGTCATGGAGAACTGTGATGACCAGGGTCATGTAGCATTGTGATGACACGTTCATGGAACATTGTGATGACAAGAATTCTGGAGCATTGTGATGACAAGGGCCATGGAGCATTGGGATGCCACGGTCATGGAACATTGTGATGACAAAATTCTGGAGCTTTGTGAGGAAAAAGGCATGGAGCATTGTGATTATAGGGGCCATGGAGCATTTTGATGACATGGGCAGGGAACACTGTGATGACAGGTGTTATGGAGCAATGGGATGACAAGTGTCATGGAGCACTGTGATGAGAGGGGCCTTGGAGAATTGTGATGACAGGCGTCATGAGGCATTGAGATGGCAGTGGTCATGGAGCATTATGATGAAAGGTGTTATGGAGCACTGTGATTACAGGGGCCATGGAGCATTGTGAATACAAAGGCCATGGAGCATTGAGATGACAGTGGTCATGGAGCATTGTGATGAAAGTGGTAATGGATCATTGTGATGCCAAGTGTCCTGGGACCCTGTGATGACATGGTTCATGGAGCATTGTGATGACAATGGTCATGGCGAATTGTGATGACAATGTCATGGGGCATTGTGATGGCAGTGGTCATCTAGAAATGTGATTAAAGTTATTATGGAGCACAGGAATGAGAGGGGCCATGGAGCATTGTGATGACAAGTCTCATGGAGCATTGTGATGACAGGTGTCATGGAGCATCGTGATGACAAATGCCATTGAGAATTGTGATCAGAGGTGACATTGGGCATTGTGATGAAAGGGGTCATGGAGTACTGGGAGTACAGGGGCCATGGAGCCTTGTGATAACAAGTGACATGGAGAATAGTGATGACAGGCATCATAGAGCATTGTGATGACAAGTGCCATTTAGCATTTTGATGACAGAGGTCATCAGGCACTGTGTTGACGGGGGTCACGGAGCATTGTGATGACAAAGGCCATAGAGCATTGTGATGAGAGGGGTCATGGAGCATTGTGATGACATGGGCCATGGAGCATTGTGAGGACAAGATTCATGGAGCATTGTGATGACACGGGCATGAAGCATGGTGATGACAACAGACCTGGAGCATTGTGATGACAAGGGCATGGAGCATTGTGATTACAGGAGACTTGGGTCATTGTGATGAAATTGGCAGGGATCATTGTGATTAGAGGGATCATGGAGCATTGTGATGACAAGTGTCATGCAATATTGTGCTGACACAGATCATGGAGCATTTTGATGAGAGTGGCCTTGGAGCACAGTGATGAGAGACGTCATGGGGCATTATGGTGACAGTGGTCAAGGAGCATTGTGATGAAAGTGTTCATGGAGCAACGCGATTATCGGGACAATGGAGCATTGTGAATACAAAGGCCATGGAACATTGAGATAACAGAGTTCATGGAGCATTGTGATGACAAGGGTCTTGGGAGCTACTGATGACACGTTTCATACAGCATTGAGATGACAAGGGCCAAGGCGAATTGTGATGACACGTGTCATGGGGCATTGTGATGACATTGGTCATCTTGCATTGTGATGAGAGTGGTCATGTAGAATTTTGATTAAAGGTATCATGGAGCACTGTGATGACAAAGGCCAAGGAACATTGTGATGACAAGTGTCATTCAGCAATGTGATGACACGGGAATGGAGCATTATGATGACAAGTGTTCTGGAGCATTGTGATGACAAGGGTATGGAGCATTGTGATTACAGGGACCATGGAGCATTGTGATGACAACGGCATGGAGCACTGTGATGACATTGGTCATTGAGCATTGTGATTACAAAGACCATGAGGCATTGTGATGACAGGGGCCTGGGAGCATTGTGATGACAATGGTCATGAAGCATTGTGATGACAGGGGTCATAGAGCATTGTGATGAGAAAGACCATGGAGCATGGTGATGACAGAGGCCATGGAACGTTGTGATGACCAGGCCATGTACCATTGTGATGACAAGGGCAGGGAACCTTGTGGTGACCGGGGTCATGGAGCATTTTGATGACAACTTTCATGGAACGTTGTGATGACAGGGGTCATGGAGAATTGTGATGAAAGTTGTCCTGGAGCATTGTGATGACAGCGGTCACAGAGAATTGGGATGAAAGGTATCATGCACCATTGTGATGACAACGGTCAGGGATCATTTTGATGACAGGGGTCATGGAACATTCTGATAACAAGGTTCATAAGCATTTTGATGACAGGGGTCATGGAGCATTGTGTTGACACGGGCATGGAGCATTGTAATGATAGGATATCTGGAGCATTGTGATGAAAAGGGGATGGAGCATTTTGATGACAGGGTCCAAGGAGAATTGTGCTGACAATGGCATGGATTATTGTGATGAAAAGGGTACTGGAGCACTGTGAGGAAGGGAATCATGGATCATTGTGATGACAGGGGTCATGGAGCTTTGTGATGACAAGGGTCATGGAGCATTGTGATGAAAAGTGTCATGGAACATTGTACTGACAGGGATCATGGAGCTTTTTGGTAAGGGAGCCCTTGGAGATTGGTGGTGGCAGGCGTCATGGGGCATTGTGATGACAGCGGTCTTGGAGCATTGTGATGAAAGGGGTCATGGAGCACTGTGATTAGAGGGGCCATGGAGCATTGTGAATACAAAGGCTATGGAGCATTGAGATGACAGGCTTCATGGAGCATTGTGATGAAAGTGATCATGGATCATTGTGATGACAAGTGTCCTGAAACCTTGTGATGACACGGTTCATGGAGCATTGTTATGACAAGGACCATGGCGAATTGTGATGACACGTGTCATGGGGCATTGTGATGACATTGGTCATCTTGCATTGTGATGAGAGTGGTCATGTAGAATTTTGATTAAAGGTATCATGGAGCACTGTGATGACAAAGGCCAAGGAACATTGTGATGACAAGTGTCATTCAGCAATGTGATGACACGGGAATGGAGCATTATGATGACAAGTTTTCTGGAGCATTGTGATGACAAGGGTATGGAGCATTGTGATTACAGGGACCATGGAGCATTGTGATGACAATGGCATGGAGCACTGTGATGACATTGGTCATTGAGTATTGTGATTACAAAGACCATGAGGCATTGTGATGACAGGGGCCTGGGAGCATTGTGATGACAATGGTCATCAAGCATTGTGATGACAGGGGTCATAGAGCATTGTGATGAGAAAGACCATGGAGCATGGTGATGACAGAGGCCATGGAACATTGTGATGACCAGGCCATGTACCATTTTGATGACAAGGGCAGGGAACCTTGTGGTGACCGGGGTCATGGAGCATTTTGATGACAACTTTCATGGAACGTTGTGATGACAGGGGTCATGGAGCATTGTGATGAAAGTTGTCCTGGAGCATTGTGATGACAGCGGTTACAGAGAATTGGGATGAAAGGTATCATGCACCATTGTGATGACAACTGTCAGGGATCATTTTGATGACAGGGGTCATGGAACATTCTGATAACAAGGTTCATAAAGCATTTTGATGACAGGGGTCATGGAGCATTGTGTTGACACGAGCATGGAGCATTGTAATGATAGGATATCTGGAGCATTGTGATGAAAAGGGGATGGAGCATTTTGATGACAGGGTCCAAGGAGAATTGTGCTGACAATGGCATGGAGCATTGTGATGAAAAGGGTACTGGAGCACTGTGAGGAAAGGAATCATGGATCATTGTGATGACAGGGGTCATGGAGCTTTGTGATGACAAGGGTCATGGAGCATTGTGATGACACGGTCAAGGAACATTGCGATGACAAGAATTCTGGAGCATTGTGATGAAAGGGCATGGTGCATTGTGATGAAAGGTGACAAGGAGCATTGTGACGATATGGGCAGAGAACTTTTTGATGACAGGGGTCATGGAGCATTGTGATAAAAAGTGTCATGGAACATTGTACTGACAGGGATCATGGAGCTTTTTGGTAAGAGAGGTCTTGGAGATTTGTGAAGGCAGGCGTCATGGGGCATTGTGATGACAGCGGTCTTGGAGCATTGGGATGAAAGGGGTCATGGAGCTCTGTGATTACAGGGGCCATGGAGCATTGTGAATACAAAGGCCATGGAGCATTGAGATGACAGGGTTCATGGAGCATTGTGATGAAAGTGATCATGGATCATTGTGATGACAAGTGTCCTGGAACCTTGTGATGACACAGTTCATGGAGCATTGTGATGACAAGGACCATGGCGAATTGTGGTATCATCTGTCATGGGGCATTGTGATGACAGTGGTCATGTAGAATTGTATTGAAAGGTAACATGGAGCACTGTGATGACAGGGGCCATGGAACATTGTGATGACAAAGGCCATGGAGCATTGTGATGACAAGTGTCATGGGGCATTTTGATGACATTGGCATGGAGCATTATGATGACAAGAGATCTGGAGCATTTTGATGACCAGGGCATGGAGCATTGTGATGAAAGTTGTCCTGGAGCATTGTGATGACAGCGGTCACAGAGGATTGGGATGAAAGGTATCATGCAGGATTGCGATGACAACGGTCAGGGATCATTTTGATGACAGGGGTCATGGAACATTCTGATAACAAGTTTCATCAAGCATTTTGATGACAGGGGTCATGGAGCATTGTGTTGACACGGGCATGGAGCATTGTAATGATAGGATATCTGGAGCATTGTGATGAAAAGGGGATGGAGCATTTTGATGACAGGGTCCAAGTAGCATTGTGCTGACAATGGCATGGAGCATTGTGATGAAAAGGGTACTGGAGCACTGTGAGGAAAGGAATCATGGATCATTGTGATGCCAGGGGTCATGGAGCTTTGTGATGACACGGGTCATGGAGCATTGTGATGACACGGTCAAGGAACATTGTGATGACAAGAAATCTGGAGCATTGTGATGAAAGGGCATGGAGCATTGCAATGAAAGGTGACAAGTAGCATTGTGATGATATGGGCAGAGAACTTTGTGATGACAGGGGTCATGGAGCATTATGATGAAAAGTGTCATGGAACATTGTACTGACAGGGATCATGGAGCATTTTGGTAAGGGAGCCCTTGGAGATTGGGGTGGCAGGCGTCATGGGGCATTGTGATGACAGCGTTCTTGGAGCATTGTGATGAAAGGGGTCATGGAGCACTGTGATTACAGGGGCCATGGAGCATTGTAAATACAAAGGCTATGGAGCATTGAGATGACAGGGTTCATGGAGCATTGTGATGAATGTGATCATGGATCATTGTGATGACAAGTGTCCTGAAACCTTGTGATGACACGGTTCATGGAGCATTGTTATGACAAGGACCATGGCGAATTGTGATGACATCTGAAATGGGGCATTGTGATGACAGTGGTCATGTAGAATTGTGATGAAAGGTATCAAGGAGCACTGTGATGACAGGGGCCATGGAACATTGTGATGACAAAGGCCATGGAGCATTGTGATGACAAGTGTCATGGGACATTTTGATGACATTGGCATGGAACATTATGATGACAAGAGTTCTGGAGAATTTTGATGACAAGGGCATGGAGCATTGTGATGACAGGGCCCATGGAGCATTGTGACGAAGAGGGCAGGGAACATTGTGATGACTGGGTTCATGGAGCCTTGTGATGAAAGGGGCCATGGAGCACTGAGATGACAGGCGTCTTGAGGTATGGTGATGACAGTGGTCATGGAGCATTGTGATGAAAGAGATCATGGAGCAATATGATAAGAGGGGACATGGAGCATTGTGACGACAGGTGTATTGGAGCATTGTGATGAAAATATTAATGGATCATTGTGATGACATGTGTCCTGGAACACTGTGATGACACGGTTCATCAAGTATTGTTATGACAAGGGTCATAGGAAATTGTGATAACAGGTGTCATGGGGCATTGTGATGACATTGGTCATCTTGCATTGTGATGAGAGTGGTCATGTAGAATTTTGATTAAAGGTACCATGGAGCACTGTGATGACAAAGGCCAAGGAACATTGTGATGACAAGTGTCATTCAGCAATGTGATGACACGGGAATGGAGCATTATGATGACAAGTGTTCTGGAGCATTGTGATGACAAGGGTATGGAGCATTGTGATTACAGGGACCATGGAGCATTGTGATGACAACGGCATGGAGCACTGTGATGACATTGGTCATTGAGCATTGTGATTACAAAGACCATGAGGCATTGTGATGACAGGGGCCTGGGAGCATTGTGATGACAATGGTCATCAAGCATTGTGATGACAGGGGTCATAGAGCATTGTGATGAGAAAGACCATGGAGCATGGTGATGACAGAGGCCATGGAACATTGTGATGACCAGGCCATGTACCATTGTGATGACAAGGGCAGGGAACCTTGTGGTGACCGGGGTCATGGAGCATTTTGATGACAACTTTCATGGAACGTTGTGATGACAGGGGTCATGGAGCATTGTGATGACAGCGGTCACAGAGAATTGGGATGAAACGTATCATGCAGCATTGTGATGACAACGGTCAGGGATCATTTTGATGACAGGGGTCATGGAATATTCTGATAACAAGTTTCATCAAGCATTTTGATGACAGGGGTCATGGAGCATTGTGTTGACACGGGCATGGAGCATGGTAATGATAGGATATCTGGAGCATTGTGATGAAAAGGGGATGGAGCATTTTGATGACAGGGTCCAAGGAGCATTGTGCTGACAATGGCATGGAGCATTGTGATGAAAGGTGACAAGTAGCATTGTGATGATATGGGCAGAGAACTTTGTGATGACAGGGGTCATAGAGCATTGTGATGAAAAGTGTCATGGAACATTGTACTGACAGGGATCATGGAGCTTTTTGGTAAGGGAGCCCTTGGAGATTGGTGGTGGCAGGCGTCATGGGGCATTGTGATGACAGCGGTCTTGGAGCATTGTGATGAAAGGGGTCATGGAGCACTGTGATTACAGGGGCCATGGAGCATTGTGAATACAAAGGCTATGGAGCATTGAGATGACAGGGTTCATGGAGCATTGTGATGAAAGTGATCATGGATCATTGTGATGACAAGTGTCCTGAAACCTTGTGATGACACGGTTCATGGAGCATTGTGATGACAAGGACCATGGCGAATTGTGATGATATCTGAAATGGGGCATTGTGATGACAGTGGTCATGTAGAATTGTGATGAAAGGTATCAAGGAGCACTGTGATGACAGGGGCCATGGAACATTGTGATGACAAAGGCCATGGAGCATTGTGATGACAAGTGTCATGGGACATTTTGATGACATTGGCATGGAACATTATGATGACAAGAGTTCTGGAGAATTTTGATGACAAGGGCATGGAGCATTGTGATGACAGGGCCCATGGAGCATTGTGACGAAGAGGGCAGGGAACATTGTGATGACTGGGTTCATGGAGCACTGTGATGAAAGGGGCCATGGAGCATTGAGATGACAGGCGTCTTGAGGTATGGTGATGACAGTGGTCATGGAGCATTGTGATGAAAGAGATCATGGAGCAATATGATAAGAGGGGACATGGAGCATTGTGATGACAGGTGTATTGGAGCATTGTGATGAAAATATTAATGGATCATTGTGATGACATGTGTCCTGGAACACTGTGATGACACGGTTCATCGAGTATTGTGATGACAACGGTCATAGCGAATTGTGATAACAGTTGTCATGGGGCATTGTGATGACATTGATCATCTAGGAATTGTGATGAAAGGTATCATGGAGCACTGTGATGACTGGGGGCATGAAGCATTGTTATGAAAATTGTCCTGGATTATTGTGATGACAGCAGTCATGGAGAATTGGGATGACAGGGATTAGGCAGCATTGTGTTGACATGGGTATGGACTATTGTGATGACAATGGCCATGGAGCAATGTGATGAAAGTTTTCATGGAATATCGTGATGAAAAGTGCCTGGGAGCATTGTGACGATAAAGGCCATGGAGCATTGTGATGACAAGTGTCATGGAGCATTGTAATGAAAGCTTTCATTGTGAACTGTGATGATAAGGGGGATGGAGTATTGTGATGAAACTGGTCCTGGAGCATTGTGATAACAAAAGCCATGGAGCATTGTGATGACAGGCATCATGGAGAATTGTGAAGAAAGGGGCCATGGGGAATTGTAATGACAATAGAGAAATGTGATGAAAATGGTCAGCGAGCATAGTGATTAAAGTGGTCATTGAGAATTGTGATGAAAAGTGACATAGAGCATTGTGATGACAAAGGTCATGGAGAACTGTGATGACCAGGGTCATGTAGCATTGTGATGACACGTTCATGGAACATTGTGATGACAAGAATTCTGGAGCATTGTGATGACAAGGGCCATGGAGCATTGGGATGCCACGGTCATGGAACATTGTGATGACAAAATTCTGGAGCTTTGTGAGGAAAAAGGCATGGAGCATTGTGATTATAGGGGCCATGGAGCATTTTGATGACATGGGCAGGGAACACTGTGATGACAGGTGTTATGGAGCAATGGGATGACAAGTGTCATGGAGCACTGTGATGAGAGGGGCCTTGGAGAATTGTGATGACAGGAGTCATGAGGCATTGAGATGGCAGTGGTCATGGAGCATTATGATGAAAGGTGTTATGGAGCACTGTGATTACAGGGGCCATGGAGCATTGTGAATACAAAGGCCATGGAGCATTGAGATGACAGTGGTCATGGAGCATTGTGATGAAAGTGGTAATGGATCATTGTGATGCCAAGTGTCCTGGGACCCTGTGATGACATGGTTCATGGAGCATTGTGATGACAATGGTCATGGCGAATTGTGATGACAATGTCATGGGGCATTGTGATGGCAGTGGTCATCTAGAAATGTGATTAAAGTTATTATGGAGCACAGTAATGAGAGGGGCCATGGAGCATTGTGATGACAAGTCTCATGGAGCATTGTGATGACAGGTGTCATGGAGCATCGTGATGACAAATGCCATTGAGAATTGTGATCAGAGGTGACATTGGGCATTGTGATGAAAGGGGTCATGGAGTACTGGGAGTACAGGGGCCATGGAGCCTTGTGATAACAAGTGACATGGAGAATAGTGATGACAGGCATCATAGAGCATTGTGATGACAAGTGCCATTTAGCATTTTGATGACAGAGGTCATCAGGCACTGTGTTGACGGGGGTCACGGAGCATTGTGATGACAAAGGCCATAGAGCATTGTGATGAGAGGGGTCATGGAGCATTGTGATGACATGGGCCATGGAGCATTGTGAGGACAAGATTCATGGAGCATTGTGATGACACGGGCATGAAGCATGGTGATGACAACAGACCTGGAGCATTGTGATGACAAGGGCATGGAGCATTGTGATTACAGGAGACTTGGGTCATTGTGATGAAATTGGCAGGGATCATTGTGATTAGAGGGATCATGGAGCATTGTGATGACAAGTGTCATGCAATATTGTGCTGACACAGATCATGGAGCATTTTGATGAGAGTGGCCTTG